>NW_006427758.1:0-1093 GCF_000296735.1 Chrysochloris asiatica | reverse complement strand
AAAAAAAAAAAAAAAAAGACCAGTCTTACCAATTAGATAGAGACTAGTGGGACCCCAAGACTATGACCCTACAGGTCTGGAACAGAACACACCCCCAACACTCGATTTTCAGCCAAACAATACATCAGTCTAGAAGGGAAAGACTAGCACGAGTAAGATATGCACACCATAAAAGAATCAACTATTTAAGATCAAAAGGGCAGCATATACACAAGGACAAAATTCAGAAAGCTTGGGAAACAAAAATGAATAGTAAGAGGAAGGATAGAAAATGGTAGAATAAGTGATGTTACATTGTGAGGATTGTAACCAATGACAAGAAACAAAATCTGTATGAATTGTTAAACAGAAAGCTCATTTGCTCTGTAAGCTTCCACTGGATTCACAATAAAAAGTTTTTTAAAACAAAATAGAATGCTTGCTTTCTTATTACTGACTGTGAAAATTCCTTGCATATATTCTGCATACAATTTCTTTATTACATTTATCTTTTGTGAATATTTCCTTTTCATTCCAGTGGTTTATCTTTTCTTTTTCTTAACAATTTCTTTTAAAGAGCAGAATTCGTTTCTAATTTTAATGATATCCAATTTAATTTTTTCCTTTAATTTTTTGGATCCCATAACACCTGTTTCTATGGTTAGCATATTTGTTTTGTCTCAATTTGGTTCTTCTCTTTTCATTGTTAATTTTCTCTAATGTCATTATAAAACTTTAATTAAACCCAAATATTTTAAGGGAAAGAAGCAAGATACATATAGAATAACTTGTACACAAATTTTAGAACCATTTTGACCTGATGAGAATCTAAACTGAATTGTTTCTATTGATTGTCAAATTTTAGACTTTCTTCCTGAGAATACTCTGGTTACAATTGTTTAATACCAGTTTTTGGTTCAAACTTTTTGGTTCCACAATACACAAAATAGGATTCTAATCTAGGTGGTCCAAATGGCAGCAATTATATCCTTTTCTATACATCATATTCCACAACTGCTCTTAAAGCTACTTCAGATAACTCAAGTTAATTCCAGTTAAAATAAAATTATTGGTTAATGATACATTTAAAAATCTTTGAAAACACTCAACAAAG
>NW_006427757.1:0-1008 GCF_000296735.1 Chrysochloris asiatica | reverse complement strand
TGGAGTTGGTTCCGACTCACAGCGATCATGTATAGGGTTTTCAAGGCTTTACATCTTTACGGGAGCAGAAAGTCTTATCTTTCTTCCAGGGAACCACTGGTAGTTTCGAACTGCTGACCATGCGATTAGCAGCCCTGGTATCCACTATGGTACCATAGTTCCTTTAGTAACCCTGTATAGGGTTTCTGAGGAGTGATTGGTGGGTTTGAACTGCTGACTTTGTGGTTTGCCGTCCAGACCTGATCCTACAATGATTTTTGTTCTGTTATTGTTAAGAGCCATCAAATTAGTTCTGACACACAGTGACCCTGTATAAAGTTTCCCAGTAGCGACTGGTGGGTTTGAACTTTTGACCTTGCCGTCCCGTGCATCAGCCTGCAGCACCACACCAGGGCTCCAAGGCTGTGGTTAGGTGAGGAGATTCCTGAATGGTGTTTCTGTGACCCACCCCAGGGTTCTCTGTGAGAACCTCATTGTCGTCAGGTTCCACCCCACTCCCGACAATGCCCAGGCTCCAGGTAAACTGCGGGTGGCAGTGGTGGTGCCTGGAATGAATAGGGGTGGGCAGGAACCAGCGGGAACCGCCCTCCATCACCAGGGTAACATCGGAACCATGAAGCAGAGACCCCTTCCGGTTGGCGCCCTACATGAATCTGCACTGTGGAGAGAGTTCAAGATGGCTGTGAGGTGTCCTGCGGGGAGCGCCATCGTCTTGGCTCCCAGTAAGTGTTCCCTCCGCGTCCCCAACGTGTCCTCTGAAGGCCAGGCTTCCAGAATGTCATCTGGGTTTTCTTTGGTTGCCCTTGTAATTGTTCTGTGTGGTGCTGCGAGTTGTTTGAACCACAAGGTTGGCGGTTCAGACTCACCAACCGCTCCTAGAAGCCCCAATTCAGGCTTGCTGTGAGTCAGAACAGACTTTGTTGCAGAGGCTCTAATGAGCGTAACTGCCTTGCCTGCCATGTTGGTCCTGTATCTGGAGGTGCATTCTCTTCCTAGTCTGGATGCTTT
>NW_006427756.1:0-1122 GCF_000296735.1 Chrysochloris asiatica | reverse complement strand
ATCTTTCTCCCGTGGAACAGTTGGCAGTTTTGAACTGCTGACCTTGCGTTTTGCAGGCCGATTCATAACCACTATGCTACCGACTGTTGTTATTTCCTACCCATAGTGACCCTGTATAGGGTTTCCGAGGAGCAGCTGGTGAGCTTGAACCGCCAACCTTGCAGTTCAAACAGCTTTGCAGTCTGGCGCATTAACCCACAGTGCTACATCAGGACTCCACTAACTTCCTCACTAAAACCTATAAGGTCAGTGCTATTATCACCATTTTATAATTGAACCTGAAGCGCAGAGAAATTAAAACAAAACTCAGTGATAGTAGGTGGTAAAGCAAAGATTTGAAACCTGGCTGACTGTGCTGCAGTCCACATGCTTGACCACTATCTGTATTGAGAGATGAGGATGCTTCTAATCAGGAGGTTACACCACTGCCCCGAATGTCTGTCACTATCCTTATCATCAAGAGAATGTGTCCACCTTAGCATTTAAGAACACACATGCATACATGCTCACAACTCTTCAGATAATATTTTCTGAACTAAAGTTATTTCAAGGATTATTTATACTGTCATAGACCTTAATTTAAAAGCATTAATATTATCGTTCAAGACACAGTGTCTTTGTTTTAGGAACTCACATATAAACAAGCATCAGATTATGAAATTGAACATGCACAGCTCCTCCTTGGAAATTTTGTGAAAATGACTAGTCGAAAAGTTTTGGCAGTCAATCATGGTAAGCTATTTGTTGTTGTTGTTGTTAAATGCCATCGAGTCGGTTCCAACCCATAGCGACCCTGTATAGGGTTTCCAAGGAGTGACTGGTGAGCTTGAACCACCGACCTTGTAGTTCAAAGGGCTTTGCAGTCTGGCGCATTAACCCACAGCGCCACACCAGGACTCCTATGGTAAGCTATATTTTCATTTTACTGCTTTATGGTAAGCTATAAAGCAGTAAAATGAAAATATAATATACTTTAGTGAACACTATGGGCAAAAAAACCATTGTATTTAAGTTTGAGACAATGGAAAATATTGCAAGAGACAAAATTATTTAAAAAATCATTTATAATTTGTTTAAATTATAGATACAATACATGCTTATTTTTGAAAAAATTTTAAATGT
>NW_006427755.1:0-1083 GCF_000296735.1 Chrysochloris asiatica | reverse complement strand
CATGGAACATTCTCCAGAATTGACCATATTGGTCAATTCTCCAGAATTAGTCATAAAGCAAGCCTTCATAAATTTACAATATCAAAATACTACAAAGCATCATTTCAGACCACTATGCTATAAACTAGCTATCAACAATAAGGAGACCAAGGAAAGAAAGTTGAATACATGGAAACTGAACAACACCCTGCTGAAAAGTGACTGGGTAAAAGAAGAAATTAAATGTGAATTCGCAAAGTTCCTAGAAACAAATGAGAATGAAAACACAACATACCAAAATCTTTGGGACACAGCAAAAGCGGTTCTGAGAGGACAATTTATTGGGATAAATGTGCACATCCAAAAAGAAAAAAGAACAAAAATTAACACATTAACACAGCTTCTCCAACAATTAGAAACAGATCAACAAAAGAAACCTACAGTCATCAAAAGAAAAGAAATAATAAAGATAAGAGCAGAAATAAATGAGATGGAAAACAAAACAAAAAAAACTATATAAAGAATCAACAGAACAAGAAGCTGGTTCTTGAAAAGATTAATAAAATTGACAAATCATTGACAAACCTAACAAAAGAAAAGAAGCAGAAGACACAAATAACTCACATTAGAAACCACATGGGCAATGTCACAACTGAACAAAAAGACATCAAAAAGATAATAACAGAATACTATGAAGAGTTGTACTCCAACAAATTCAAAAACCTAGAAGAGATGGATACATTTTTAGAAAAACATGACCTACCTAAGCCTACACGGAGTGAAGTAGAAAACTTGAATAGACCCATAACAAAAGGATAAATTGATCGGGTCATCAAAAAACTCCCAACCAAAAGAAGCCCAGGCCCAGATGGCTTCACTGGTGAGTTCTACCAAACATTTAGGGAAGAGCTGTCACCAGTTCTAATCAAATAATTCCAGAATATAGAAGAGGATGGAAAACTTTCTAATACTTTTTATGAAGCCAGCTTAACCCTCATACCACAACCAGGGAAGGACATCACTAAGAAAGAAAATTATAGACCAATATCCCTCATAAACATAGATGCAAAAATTCTCAACAAAATCCTAGCCAACAGAATCCAG
>NW_006427754.1:0-1078 GCF_000296735.1 Chrysochloris asiatica | reverse complement strand
CTTTGAGAGATAAAAGATCGGAGAAGTGAGTAGACAAGGGAGGATCTGACTAACACCAAGAAAGAGGAGCCAGAGAGCAAAAAGCATTCTTTGGACCCAAGGTCTCTGCATTGAGAACCTCCTAAACTCAGGAGAATATTGATGTCAATATACATTTGTGGCAAGGAGTATCAGGTTCACAGATTTTGAAAGGAGACAAGAATCTTCCTGTAGAACAAAGACAGAAGAAGGCTTCCCCTGTAGCTGGTGCTCTCAATTTGAACTTCTAGCCTCCTAAACTATGAGAGAATAAATTTCTGTTTGTCACAGTCATCACTTACGGTATTTCTGTTATTACAGCACTAGCTCACTAAGACACCAGAAAAAATACTTTTAGCTGCTATAAGATCCATCATTTTACACATATGTTTAAAGGGTACAATTTGGGTTCTGTCTTTCTCACTTTCATTCAAAAAATGTTTGTTGTTTTTAACAATAGAGAAGAATATTGAAGATTCTATAAATTACAAGAATAATAACCAAATCTGACTTGGAAAGAAGCATGGTCTAAATGCTCCTTATAAGCCAGGAACTCTTACTGATACAATAATTAAGTTCTCAACTACTAGCCAAAAGATTGGCAGTGTGAACCCACTAGCCACGCTCCATGAGAGAAAGACTTGGTGATCTACTCCCATAAAGATTACACGTAAGACACACTACTGTTGTTAGTGGTGGTGTTAGGTGCCATTGAGTCCTTGCTAACTATAAGCAATCCTATACAACAGAACAAAACATTGCCTCGTCCTGTGCCAACCTTAAAATTGTTTGTATGTTTACATCCATTGCTACTACCACTATGTCAATTCATCTAGTTGGATTATTGCTCTTTTTTATTGACCCTTCGCTTTACTAAACATGATAACCTTCTCCAGTGACTGTTCACTCCTGAAAATATGTCTGAAGTCTGAGACATATTTGGAAGTCTGGCAATCTGCCTTCCAAGGAGCATTCTGACTGTACTTCTTCCAACACAATTGGTTTGTACTTTTGGCAATCCATGGTACTTTTAATATTCTCCTCCAACACCATAACTCAA
>NW_006427753.1:0-1065 GCF_000296735.1 Chrysochloris asiatica | reverse complement strand
ATCTATGTTCATGAGGGATATTGGTCTATAATTTTCTTTCTTAGTGATGTCCTTCCCTGGTTATGGTATGAGGGTTACACTTGTTTCATAAAATGAATTAGGAAGTTTTCCATGCTCTTCTATATTCTGGAATTATTTGAGTAGAATTAGTGACAGTTCTTCCCTAAAACTTAGGTAGAACTCACCACTGAAGCCATCTGGACCTGGACTAATTTATTTCTGCTCTAATATTTATTATTTCTTTTCTTTTGGTGACTGTAGGTTCCCTCTGTTGGGCTGTTTCTAATTGTTAGAGATACTGTGTTAATGTGTTAATTTTGGCTCTTTCTTCTTTTTGGTTGTGTGCATTTATTGCAATAAATTGTCCTCTCAGCACTACTTCCATCATTTTCCCAATTTTTGGTATGTTGTGTTTTTGTTCTCATTGTTTCTAGAAACTTTGTGAGTTCACATTTAATTTCTTCTACTACCCAGATGCTTTTCAGCAGGGTGTTATTCAGTATTTGACTTTATTTCCTTGGTCTTCCCTTTTGTTGATTTCTAGTTTTATAACATTGAGGTCTGAAAAGTTGCTTTGCAGTGTTTGTATGTTTGTAAATTTATGCAGGCTTGCTTTGTGATCTAACACATTGTCAATTCTGGAGAATGTTCCATGTGCTCTGAAAAAAAATGTTTATTGTGCAGTTATTGAATTGAAAGCTCTATTCACATATATGAGTTCAAGTTGGTTGATTTTGCTGTTTAGTTCCTCTGCAGCTTTGTGGTGTTTCTTTCTGGTTGTTCTATCCCTTTTCAAAGGTGACATATTAAAATCTCCCACTATAATTATTGACCTCACTACCACTGCCACACTTGACGCCATCAAAGATGCCACCCGGCCAATCGGTCTCATTGGGGGTCTTCCTCTTTTTCTCCAACCCTCCATCTTACCAAGCATGATATTCTTCTCCAGCAACTGTTCCCTCCTGGCAATATGTCCAAAGTAAGAGAGATGAAGTTTAGCCATCTTGGCCTCCAAGGAGCACTCTGGCTGCACTTCTTCCAAAACAGATCTATTGGTTCTTT
>NW_006427752.1:0-1069 GCF_000296735.1 Chrysochloris asiatica | reverse complement strand
AGATGAGATGGAAGGAAGAATCAGTGAGCTGGAAGACAAGTCTCTCAATACTACTAAGATAGAAGAACAAACCCAAAAAAGGGTAAAAAATTCAGAGGAAGATTCTAAGATTCATGTTGGACAACATGAAGAGGAATAACCTAAGAATTATTGGCATTCCAGAACAAAATGAGACACACAAGTCCACAGAGTAAATAGTCAAAGAACTACTGGCAGAAAATTTCTCTAACATCCTCAAGGACGAAAAGATAGAAATAAAATAAGCCCAATGAAGTCCAGGAAGGGTGGACCCCAAAAGAAAATCACCAAGATATATCACAGTCAAGCTCTCCAAACTCAAAGACAAGGAGACACTCTTGAAAGCAGCAAGAGAAAACAGAGGGGTCACATACAAGGGCAAACGAGTCAGACTAAGCTTAAACCTCTCAGCAGGAACCATGCAAGCGAGAAGGCAATGGGGAGACATATATAAAACCCTGCAAGGAAAAAAAAAATGCCAACCAAGAATCCTTTATCCAGCAAAGTTATCGATCAAATATGAGGGGGTAATCAAAATATTCCAGGATAAACAGAAGCTATGGGACTTCACCAAAGCCAACCCTGCATTACAAAACATCCTAGAGGGAGTTCTGTGGACAGAGAACCAACAAGAACAGACAACAACCAGAGACTGGCGTACGTGGCAACACCTCCCTGAATTAAGTCAACAGAAAGAAGAAATGTTAACAAAACAAAACTATAAGAACAAACTGAGAGACTTTGGGAGGGCAGTCTATGATCAAACCATGCACAATTCAAAAGAAGGTGAACGGATAGGAACAGAAATCCAGACAATGAAAAGGTTAGGTAGATTATGGGATAAAATAGACTGTAATAAATGGAAAGAAAATTCAATGGACCATAAGGCAACCTCAAGGAAAATTAACACTTCACAGCATACCAAGAGGATGAGAATCCAAGAAACATATGAAAACATTAAAACTATAAGGAAATGCGCAAGAAAGAGCACACAAATCATAAATTCAACAGAGAAAGACAAACAGAACAAAGAAGCAGCAACACCACAAAA
>NW_006427751.1:0-1122 GCF_000296735.1 Chrysochloris asiatica | reverse complement strand
TATATAATGTATTTAGAGTCCTGTGTGGTGCTATAGGATGAACACAGGACCTCAAGTTCGGTTTGAATCACAAGGTTGGCATTAGAGTCCTGTGTGGTGCTATAGGATGAACACAGGACCTCAAGTTCGGTTTGAATCACAAGGTTGGCAGTTCAAACTCACCAGTCATGCCTTGGAAACCCTACATTGGTTTGCTGTGGGTTAGAACTGACTCATCTGCACTTAACAACAACAAATGGACTCTTGCCTTCAAAGCCACCTGAGAAATTTCACATTGTTCCTGCTGTGCCTTTGTGATGTAACAGAGGCTTTTTTGTTTTCTTTCCTCCCTTTCAATTTGTTAAGCTGTTTCTTCAAGTGAGAACCAGCCCATGGCTGGCCAGACCTGCTTTGGAAGAGACTCCAGGCACAGGTTCTTCCTCTTGTCTCCTCCCTCTTTGATTCTGCACCCAGCGATCTGCACAGCTCTGATCTTTCCCTGCACGGCGTAGAACCTTCCTTGGGGGTATGTACTCATACAGGTCTCTCCTCTTGTCACTAGACTAGAGATGAATAGAGAGAGCAAAAGAATAGAAGTGAAAAGGCAAAAATACTTGCCCCTTTATCTCTGCAGTCCACTGGCCAGTTTCTGCACTGGGAGTGTTCGTTCATTCCTCTATCTGCTCACTTCCATTCAGAATGGTTGTGGCAGAACACATTAGCTGCCCCAAATCAGAAGTCACCTCCTTTCTTGCTTCTTCTCCAAATCGTATGCCCAGTAAGCATCAGTCCACTTTTTTTATCCCTTTTATCTGAAGTTCCGAGTTTTGGGACCGTCCTCTGATTCTCCATGTTTTCATTGAAAGGGTCTGCACAGCCTTTCTGCCTAGTTTGCTATCAAGTCCCACTTCTTATTGGTTTTGTTTTGTTGGTAAATTTTTTTTTTTTTTTCTGAGCTACTCTCAGGATTCTTTCCTTGTCTTTGGTTTTGGAAAGTTTGATTGTGATTTTTCTTGTTTATTTTCTTTTGCTGTCTGCCCTGTTCGGGGTTAATTTAGCTTCTCGCATGCTTATCTTCTTGTCTTTCATGATGTTAGGAAATTTTTCTTTGAGTAACTCTTCAACAATTCCCGCCCCCCCCCC
>NW_006427750.1:0-1057 GCF_000296735.1 Chrysochloris asiatica | reverse complement strand
CCAGCTGTGAGCCTTCCAACCTTCTAAGTATTCCTTTATATGTGGTTCAGAGTTCTGGGACCAGCCCGTGAACCTTCTTGGTCGGGAATTCTGTGTTGTTGTTGGCGGAGCTCTCTGCTATACGTCCACCCGATCCGCCATGCTTTAGTCAACCATAGTTGCTAAGAGAATTACGGGAAGTACAGGCAAATAAAAATGCTACCACTGATGTTGTTGTGGTGGTTGTTAAGTGCCGTCGAGTTGGTTCTGACCCATAGCAACCCTGTATAGGGTTTCCGGGGCACTACCACTGATAGGATTCCTATAGTTTACGTTTGTTGTTTTTAAGTGCCTTCAAGTCAATTCCGACTCATAGAGACCATGTATAGGGATTTTGAGGAGCGAATGGTGGGTTTGAATCTCTGACCTGGGATTTCAAACCAGCCTTGCAGTCTAGTACTTATCCTATAGAGCCACATAAACAGTTTATTTATTTGTAATATTAATCAAGTTTAGTTTTTTTCAAAAGAACTAACACTTTAATATTAGCTTTTGTACTCTATCCTGAGAGAAAATTAGTAGTTATCTATGGAGTCCTGGTGTGGCACTGTAGGATAAAGCACTGGAGCACAGGGTTGCTTTGAACCACAAGGACAGTGGTTCAAACGCACTAGCTGCTCCTTGCGAACCCTATATATAGTATCACTATGAGTCGAACTGACTTAATGGTTCTTAACAACAACAAGGCTTTCGATTATGTGGCTCATGACAAGCTGTGGACAACATTGCGAAGTATGAGTGTTTCAGAACACTTAATTGTACTTATGAGGAATCTGTACCTGGACCAGGAGGCAGTTGTTTGAACAGAGCATGGGAACACTGAATGTTTTAAAATTGGGAAAGGTGTGTGACTGGGTTGTGTTCTTTCACCGTACTTATTCAACCTGTACGCTGAGCAAATAATACGAGAAGCTGGGTTCTTTGAAGGAAAACGTGGCGTCAGGATTGGAAGAAGACTTATTAACAACCTGCGATATGCAGATGATACAACCTTGCTTGCTGAAAGTGAAGAGGACTT
>NW_006427749.1:0-1035 GCF_000296735.1 Chrysochloris asiatica | reverse complement strand
TCCTCACATCTACATCGCCCTTGAGGAATGGGTTCACGGGAGCCCCATACAGGAGGAAAGCAGTCACGAAGATGGTTTGAGGACCCTCAGCATCCTAGGGAGTAGAAAGGAGGCTTGGAGTTCAGAGCAGCCTCTCGTAGAATCTTTGAATTCACACACCACATTCACCTCTGCATCTCCTTCCTATATTCACTTCTTCAAGGAGAAGTAGGAGGGAAACACGTACTACTGATCCCTTACCAGTTATGGGCCCTTAGTTTCATGGTGTGGAGTAGTCCCAACTCATAGTGACCTTGTACAGGGTTTCTGAGGTTGTAAATCTTTATGGGAGCAGAAAGCCTCCTCTTTCTCACGCAGTAGATCTGGTAGTTTCGAACTGCTGACCCTGAGGTTAGCAGACCGATTTGTAACCACTATACTAATAGTGCTCCTTATATCTCATTTTATTGGTGATGAAACTGAGACTCAACAGGATTAAGTAATTTATTTAAGGCTACATGGATTTGGGAGTTTTGGTGTGGCTCTGTAGGATAAGTACTGGACTGCAAACTGCAAGGTTGGCAAGTCAAATTTACCACCCACTCCTTAGAAACCCTATACAGAGTCGCCATGAGGTACATGAGTTACAGTACCATGGCTTTGAGGTCACAAAATCTTTTGTTATTGTTTCATGTCATCAAGTCTGTTACAACTCTTATGGATGTTATATAGGGTTTCTGAGGCTGTAAATCTTTGTGGAAGCAGAAAACCTCATCTTTCACCTGCAGAGTGGCTGATGGGCTCACACTGCTAGTCTTGCGATTTGCATTCCAATTATAATCCAAAGATTCACCAAGCTGGTGGCATACTGAAAATGAAATTTATGGTCTAAGTTTGGCTCTATAGGATAAGCACTGGACTGCAAGGTCCATTTGAACTGCACGAATGGCAATTCAGATCCACCAGCCATTCTTAGAAAACCCTATATGGGGTCACTATGATTCAGAACTGACTCAGCAGCACTTAACAACAGCAACAATGTTGTCTAATGTGGTT
>NW_006427748.1:0-1090 GCF_000296735.1 Chrysochloris asiatica | reverse complement strand
GGGAAAGGATCAGAGCCGCAATGGACACCTGACAGAACCAAAGAGATAAAGATGTGGACATTCTTTTTTTTTTTTTTATCTGTTCATTCGTCTCACTGGCTGCACACCTCCATTCTAGTGACTAGAGGGAGTCCCTGAATGAGTGGACTCCCACCCCCACCCATGGGGTTCTGCTACGCATGTGTACAAATCTCCTTGAAAATTAAAGTGATAGTTTTCACTTAAAACCAAACGGCAGTGCAAAATGGTCACAGCTGCCCCTGAACTTTTTATCACTTAGAAAAAGGCCTGAATGGGGATTGTGGAGCAGAACAGGCAGACTAAAAGGGAAATAGGCCAAAAATAAAATCCTGAGCTACATCACAATGACCAACAGTGGCATCTTGAAATTTGTCAGGAAGAAGAGTGAAAAGGGAAGCCCATCTCCTGATCACATCTACCTGGATGCAATCATAAAGCATAAAAATACCAAAATGCACACCCATAATAGTATTAAGGCCACAGATAACTCTTGAAATATGCCCAAGAAACCGAAACAGATGACCATATGAGCACATGTCCACAAACAAGATAAAGTGACTGAGACAAATGAGCTGGAAGTAGACCTACACGCCATACTGTAAGATGGACAAGCTTTGGAAATTCCTGAGAAGGAATTCAGAAAAATTATTATAAAATGTATCAAAACACTATACAATGGAGTTGAGAAAAATAAGGAAGAAGTCAGGAAAGCGCTACCAGAACAATCAAATAAGATAGATAGAGCATTGGAAACAATTCAAAACCTACAGAAAGAGGTCTAAACAATTAATAATAGAATATCAGAAATGGACAATACACAAAAGAGCAAAGGAGTAGAATTGAAGAGATAAAAGCCAGAAGTAGTAAGTTAGAAGATGAATCTCTCAACATTACTAAAATAGAATCGCAAGCACAAAAAAGATTTTAAAAAATCTAAAGAAGGCATAATATTCATGTTGCACAACATGAAGAGGAATACCTTAAGAATCATTAGCATTCCAGAACAAGAAGAATCACACAAGTCCAGAGAGGAGATAGTTGAAGAGCTTCTGGAAGAAAATTTCCCTAA
>NW_006427747.1:0-1096 GCF_000296735.1 Chrysochloris asiatica | reverse complement strand
AATGAAAGAATCAAATTCCGCACCATAACACAGCATCTCTAATAAGTAGGAAAACACCATCAAAGTAAGCCTACAGCCACCAGAATAAAAGAAATAATAAAGATTAGAGCAGAAATAAATGAATTAGAAAATAGGAAAACAATAGAAATAATCCATTGGCTCTTTGAAAGGATTAATAAAATTAACAAACCACTGGCAAATCTAACAAAAGAAATGAAGGAGAAGATGTTAATAAATGCGTAAGAAACAGAATGAGGTGACATCACAACAGAACCAATGGAAATAAAAAGGATAATAACAGAATATTATGAAGAATTGTCCTCCAATAAATTTGAAAATCTAGAAGTAACGGATACATTTTTAGAAAAACACAACCTACCTAAACTAACAAACAGAGTGAAGTAGAAAACTTGAACAGAGCTATCACAAAAGAAGAAATTAATCAAGTAATTAAAAAACTTCCAACAAAATAAAATCCAGTCCCAGATGGTGATTTCTACCAAGCATTCAGTGAAGAATTGACACCAATTTTACTCAAACTATTCCAGAACATAGAAAAGAATGGAAAACTCCTAAATATAAGACAAATATAACCCTCATAACATAGCTGCAAAATTTATCAAGAAATTCCTAGTCAATAGATTTCAACAACATATCAAAAAAAAAAAAAAAAAAGAATATGTCACGACCATGTGGGTTTAGTTCCAGGAATGCAAGGATGTTCAAAATTAGAAAAGCAATCAATGCAATCCACTATATAAAATAAAACAAAGGAAAATAACCACATGATCATATCATTTACTATGGAAAAGACATTCAAAAAAATTCCAGTATCCATTCCTGATTAAAAATAATCAACAAAGAAGAAATTGAAGGGAAATTCCTCAATATAATTAAGAGCATATACACATCCAGCATCCAACATTAGCCTCAGTGGAAAGAAACTGAAAGCATTCCCTTTGTAAACAGGAACAGATAAGAATGCCCTTTATCACCACTCCTATTCAATAATGTGTTGGAAGTCTTAGCCAGAGCTATAAGGCAAGAAATGGAAATTAAAGGCATCCTAAGCTCTGGTAGCATAGTGGTTACGAAT
>NW_006427746.1:0-1120 GCF_000296735.1 Chrysochloris asiatica | reverse complement strand
CAAACAAACCAACGATTATGAGGATAGTGCAAGACCCGCCTATTTCATTCTTTTGTTTGTTGGGTTCCCTAACAACAGTAACATCTTGCTTCAGATAGTATTTCACATATAAATGATTATTAATAACCTACTTCATTTCATGAAAAAGAAAAGATGTTGCCATACCTACAGAGAACTTTTTTTTTTTTTTTGTAGAGGAATTCTGGAAAACATCGTCAAGTTAGGACATAACAGTAATTTTGAAGATAATCCAATATGTTGGTGTGCAAAGACTGTGCATATAAATTCTTCCATTATCTCTCCTTTGGGCTAAATTTTAGCTTCGTGGTGTGAGAGTGGCTCTGCATTTACACGGCGGCCACAATACTGGATGGCAGTTCCACGTGGCTCTTCTCGTGGCCTGAGTTCAGAGCAATACGACACTTCTGTGATGTGGGCACCGTTTCTATGCTAAAGCCATCCATTTTAATAAAGTAAAGGTCTAACCCATTGAGTCTAGTTGAATACAGCTGTTGCACTGATCTCTTCTGATGCTACTGCCGCTGAGTTCATTTCCTTAATCACATTTTGCATACGGGTAAAAAGCATGAAGCTGCTTGCTATCTTCCAGAGTGCATGCATTCTAATTTCAGAATTTAATCAAATGGAACTGGCTTCCTGACAGAGTAAACAGAGCAAAATACTGTAACCAGACCAGCTGCCAAGCTAGAAGCTACAATTTATTTTTCCTTGCTTTGCTAAATGCATCTTGAAATTTTTGAAAACAGTCCTGTTTTAGAGAATTTACCATTTTTTGAATCAAGACCAGCCACCTTTAATATGCCTCCGTAAATGGATCCATTAAATTTCAAAAGTTCAGGTAGCTGAATGAATCCTTCTCACATGTCTGTGGTTAGAGAAAAGAACATAGTTCCCTTTTCTATCTCACCCAAGGATTGTATCCATAGACTCTCGTCATTGGAGCTCATCTTATAGCAGAGTGCCTGTGAATACAGATGGAGTTTTCTGATGACTACTTCTGTACTTCTTGATTCTAACTCATATCATAGCCAGTTTTTCTATCACTTGGAGTCCTGGTGTGACACTGTGGTTAATCTGTCAGACTGCAAAATCGTTTGAA
>NW_006427745.1:0-1122 GCF_000296735.1 Chrysochloris asiatica | reverse complement strand
TAATGCAATCCCAATCCAGATTCCAACAATATTCTTTAAAGAGATGGAAAATACAATCACAAACTTTCTATGGAAAGGAAAGAGTCCCTGGATATGCAAAGCACTGGTCAAGAAGAAGAACCAAGTTGGAGGCCTCTCACTTCCTGAATTCAAAATTTACTACATGGCTACAGTGGTTAAAACAGCCTGGTACTGGTATAATGAAAGCTACATAGATCAATGGAACAGAATTGAGAATCCAGAAATTAGCGCATCCACGTACAGCCAACTGATTCTTTTGACAGAGGGGCAACGTACATTGAATGGGAAGGAGACAGTCTCTTCAATAGATAGTGCTGGCAAAACTGGAAAGCAATATGCAAAAGAATGAAACAAGACCTTTCTTTATCTCACACCTTGTACAAAAACCAACTCAACATGGATTAAAGACATAAATGTAAGTCCCAGAATTATAAAGGTCATCAATGAAAAAATAGGGAAAAGTTAAGGGCTCTAATACAGGGCACACATAGACTATTAAACATTGCAAGTCTTGCACAAACAAAAGACGACAAAATATATTACTGGGACATACTAAAAATTAGAAACTTATGTGCATCAAAAGATTTCACCAAAAGAGTAAAAAGGGAGCCCAGAGAATGGGAAACAACCTTTTGCAATGACATATCAGACAAGGAACTAATTTCTAAAATCTATAGGAATCTATAAGAAAAAGACAAATAACCCAATTGAAAATTGAGCACAGGACATGAACAGACACTTCACCAAGGAAGAGATTCGGGCAGCCAACCAACATATGAAGAAATGTTTATGATCATTAATCATTATTGTTGTTAGGTGCCATCGAGTCAGAACCCAAATCATAGCGACACTATGCACAGCAGAACGAAACACTGCCTGATCCTGGGCCAAACTTGCTATTGTTGCCATACTTGAGTCCATAGATGCTGCCACCTGGCCAATCCATCTCACTGGGGTTCTTCCTCTTTTTCTCTGACCCTCCACCTTACCATACATGATATCTTTCTCCAGTGACTGGTCCCTCCTGACAATATGTCCGAAGTATAAGAGACAAAGTTTGATCATCTTGGCCTTTAAGGAGCACTCTGGCTGCACTTCTTC
>NW_006427744.1:0-1062 GCF_000296735.1 Chrysochloris asiatica | reverse complement strand
TTACGGGAGTAGAAAGCCTCATCTTTCTCCCGCGGAGCGGCTGGTAGTTTTGAACAGCTGACCTTAAGGTTCGCAGCCCGATTCGTAACCACTACGCTACCAGAGCTCCTTTTTAGAAAGCCAAATATGTTGGACACATAGTCTCTTGAAGTCACTCATCTATCCATTCATTGAAGAAATCCTTATTGAGTTACAGATGTAAGCCTAGAACTGTGCTAGGAGCTGGCTGTGAATTAGACACCGTTTCCCCCTTCAGGAGCATCTCTTTTTTCAGAGCAGGAAAGAAAACATGGGCAAATGGTGCAATAAAGTGTTTTAGGTGCCATGGAAGACAGAACACCTTGTGTTCTCTAAGGACCAAAGAAGAAAATGGATTCAGAAGCAGTGTGGGGTATCTGAAAGGCATCTTAAGGAGGTGGTTTTTTCCTTGGGTTCCTTTCAGCTCTAGCATCATTCTGGCACTGTATGAACTTTTGTTAGCGTTCTAATGTGACTATGATATAAATGATGTTTTTGCACACATGAAGAATTACTGGCTCCTATACTCTGTGGTCCTGATTCTGTTGTCTCGAGGCTCATCTCTCCATCTTGTATAGCTCCGTTGCTCCTCTCCACGCTCCACTGGTGAGGCTTGCTGCTGTCAGCATCTGAGCCGTTCCTAACATGTGGCCTCAATTTATACACAGGTGTGTGGAATACCCTAAAGGTGACTCCAAGTGTCTGCTAGGAGTTATGGATCCCCAAGGTCTGAGCGCCGGATAAATGGATTTTTCCTGTAATAAAGTTTTCACTCCCAAACTGCTGGGAATCAACTGCATGGCCCATTTGGGTATACTCTTTGGAAGTCTTGTAAGATGCACACAATGATTGTGTCCCTGTTTGACTCCCACACTAGGAAAAAACTGATTCTGAAGGGGAAAAGGGTCTTAGACTCACAGGGAAGAAGACCATGACCTGTGGCAGAGTGTACTGCCACTGCAAACTTGGATCCCATGCAATCTCCATGATGGAGAAGCACAAGTTCTAAATGTCTTCTTTGTGTTTTTCCTTGTTCAGTCAAAT
>NW_006427743.1:0-1100 GCF_000296735.1 Chrysochloris asiatica | reverse complement strand
GTATCTGTTCATTGGCCCCCCCACTGTTTGCGCACCTCCATTCTGGTGACTAGAGGGGGTGCCTGAGAGAGTGGACACCCCCCCATCCCCACTACTGAAGAGTTTTTCTGCCACGCATGCACACAGAAACTCTCAGTCAAAGAGCCGGCCCTGAACTTTTTTTTTTTTTTAATAGAGAAAAGACCAGAACATGGGTTGTGGAGAGGGAAAGAAAGTTCAAAAACAAAAGAGGCCAAAAATTAAATTAAATCCTAAGGTACAGCATAACAACTATCAGCGGCATCTTGAAATTATCAGGCGGCCTTGAAGGCAAGAAGCTGAAAGAGAGCACTAAAATCATATTGATAATTAGGCTACAGATTTTAAAAAAATTTTCCTTCTCTCCCTCCTCTCCCTTTTCTGCAATTATAGACTACAGTATCCAAACTAGTTTTGTTGTTGTGTTTGGTGGTTTTTGTTTTGTTTTCTTTCTTTGCTGTGGCTGTTTTGCTGTTTTATGCCCCCCTGTTTACCTTTGGGAGACTCTTTCTCTCCCTATATTACCCAAGAAGAGACAGCAACTGCGGCCATACAGTCAAGCTACAATCACACTCTATAAAACGCCATAATCCAAGCAAGAACCAATAACAACTGCCATTCACCAGGGAGGCAGACAACACCTGTGAAAGTTACTCTGCGTTAAACAATAAGAGGAGTGAAAAAGGAAGCCCACAGCCTAATGATATCAACCTGGAGGCAATCAGAAAGCATAAAAAATATCAAACACACACACTCAATTAAGTATTAAGGCCACAGATAAACACTGAATATGTTCAAGTAGCAAAAGCAAATGACCATATCAGCACATGTCCAGAAACAAGATTAAATGTCTGAGACAAATGACCTAGAGGTAGACCTGGACTACATTCTGGAAGGAGGGCAGGCATTGGAAATGCCGAGAAGGAATTCAGAAAAAATGATTATAAAATGTTTCAAAACACTTTACAATGGAGTTGAGAAAAATAAGGAAGGAGTCAGGAAAGTGCTACAGGAACAATCAAGATCGATAAAGCACTGAAAACAATTCAAAACCTACAGAAAGAGGTCTAAGCAATCAATAA
>NW_006427742.1:0-1067 GCF_000296735.1 Chrysochloris asiatica | reverse complement strand
GGCAAGACATGGAAACTAAAGGCATCCAAATTGGCAAAGAGGAAGTAAAACTCTCTCTATTTGCAGACTCTATGATCCTATACATAGAATATCACAAAAACTCAGTTTAAAAAGCTACTAGACCTCATTGGAAGATTCAGCAAAGTAGTAGGATATAAGATCAACATAAAAAAATCAGTTGGATTCCTCTATACCAAAAATGACAGCACTGAACAGGACATTAGGAAAGCAATATCATTTATAATAGCTACCCAAAGGATGAAATATCTAGGAATATAAGTAACCAGAGCAACAAAGGACCTATACAAAGAAAACTACAAAACATTACTACAAGAAACCAAAAGAGACTTACAAAAATGGAAGAATGTACCTGGATAGAAAGACTTAACATTGTGAAAATGTCAATACTGCACAAAGCAATTGACACATATAATGCAATCCCAATCCAGATTCCAATGACATTCTTCAACAAGAAGAATGGAAAAAACAATTACAAACATCATTCATATGGAGGAAAGAGACTCAGGACAAGCAAAGCACTGCTTAAGAATAAGGTTGGAGGCCTCTCACATCCTGACTTCAAAATTTATTACACAGCTAAAGTGGTCAAAACAGCTTTGTACTGGTACAATGAAAGATATAATGGCCAACTGAATGGAATTGAAAATGCAGAAATTAACCCATCCACATACAGCCAACTGATTTTTTTAAAAAATATATGTTTTATTGTGAATTAAGTGACAGTTTACATGGGAGAACATTAGTTTTACATTCATTCCATCGTATATCGTTTCATTGCCACAGCCACAATTCCCTCCATGCATCATCAACCAACCAAAGGGTATACCCTGCAAGCCTGACCCCACCCTGCCCCCACCCCCCGGTCGTCAACACACAGCCCCTCTTCCTCTCTGGATCTCAAGTCCCCAACTGCTCCATCTCTCCACATCATTGTCTCTGCCTCCATCTCAGGCATCGCTGCTTCCCTGGATAGGGTCCCGCTCTCTGCTCTTCTCCAGTGATGGTCCTAGGGAACTCTGCTCCTAGACTGAAAAGTTAATCACTCC
>NW_006427741.1:0-1079 GCF_000296735.1 Chrysochloris asiatica | reverse complement strand
ATCTACCTTTACATTTCCAACCCTCACAGTCAGTCCTGATAACAATTATTCACTATTGTATCACAAGAGACCTAGCCACATCTCCTTTCATCAGCCCCAACCAGACAGATTGGATACTATTCAGTGGAGATTCTACCTTCTTCCTCCATGCCCTCTAGATCTAGGTTCCCTCTTGAAAGCTTGTCAGCCAGTCACTTCTTGCCTTTGTAGCCCCCAATTTTGGGTATAGGCTCTCTCTTGAAAGTTTGAAAGCCAGTCACTTCCTGCCTTTGTTGCCTCCCCCCTTTGGGTATCCAATTTCCAAGTTGCCCATCCCTGTCTACCCTGTGTACTGAGGGAGTGGGAATAATCTTCACTGTAGAGATTTGTTCCCTCTTTTGAGGTACTGCATCTATATGTGTAGGTCAAGTTCATCAAATTGTATCAGATTACTCTTCTTTCTTTTTCTAGTCGAGTTCTGATCATCCAATCATTGAAGCCAGGTCAGGTGGGTATTATCTACAAGTGTAGGTGTTCTTGTGCGTCTGCCCTCACTTTTTATCCACTGGACGCTTCACTCTCCACTCTAGTCCTCTGTAGCTATGTCATTGACTCTGGACTCAGGTGTCCCCAGGTCTTGCCATATGGTTGGCCAACCAGGTCTGCACCCAGGTTCACAGGAATCTATTGAACGTGGTAGGACTTAGATCGCAGCTTCATTGCTGTTTTTCCCTCATCTCCCCTTATCGGTGACCAACGTGGTCACCAGTCAGAAGGTATGTCTGCTTGTGTATTCCTATTGAGTCTTAGTCTTGGAAAGGGGTTTGCCCTGAGGGGACCTGACCACTTGCCTTGACATCTCCTGGGCAAACTACTTGCTTGTTCTTGTAGTAGTCAGTCGGACTTCTATTATTGTTTTTATTTTTCCTGTTGGTCTTTCTTTCAAGAAGTATATTCTATTCTTCTAGCCGCTCCAGGCTGGTCTGCTTGTCCATTCAAGTGGAAATTTCCCACCTCTGAAGATTCTGGATGGGGTTCAGGATTCCACCTATGGTCTTGTGCAATGCAGAGGTTCCGCAGGAAGCCTCCTTCACTGGGCA
>NW_006427740.1:0-1077 GCF_000296735.1 Chrysochloris asiatica | reverse complement strand
AAAAAAGAGATCAAGGAAAACAAAGATAACACCAAGGAAATCATAAACAAAATGACAGAGAACACAGACAAAATTTCAGAAGAATTCTGGAACGCACTATAACAACAAATTGAAAAACCAAATGAGATATTAGAAACCACACAAAAATGGTAAATAAAAATCCAGTAGATTAATACTAAAATTTCTGTAATAGATAGCACATAAAAGGGCCATCGGAGTAGAACTGAGTCTATGAAAGACAGAAGTAGCAAAATTGAAGATGGATTTCTTCATTCTAATCTGTTAGAGTACAATGAGAAAAAAGAAAGAAAGCCTGAAAATTATATGTGATACCATCAAGAGGAATAACATACACAAGGACTTCTAATAGTCTGTAGAGATTTTTACTGTCTTTTCATTCCATTTTCCCAGACTTTCTGCAGCCCCCATTTAATCGCAGAATCTCAGAAGAGGAAAAGACCATTAGAATTACTGAGAAAACTGTCAACGATATTTTGGACATTTGGACTTAATATCATGAAAGAGGAGATGATATGAATCCAAGAATCTCAGCGAACCCAAATAGGATAGACCCCATATCAAACCATAGGCAAACTTTCCAAACAAAAGCAGCTCAGGAAAAATGAAACATTTCCTACAAAGGAGAACCAATAAAGCTAAGCTCTAATTTCTCAGCAGAAACCATGCCAGCAAGAAAGTAATGGCATGACAAATGTGAGGACTTTTCAAAAGGTTTGTTGAAAAATAGAATTAAAAGATGGGCTTTTCCATAAATTTGTGAAATCTCCTCATATAAAACTTTGAGGGAAAATATTGACAACCAAGAATTATGTATCTAGCAAAACTGTCCCTCAAATGTGAATTTAGGGCATTTCCAAATAATAATCAAGGGAGTTTGTAAAAAACCAGACAAATCTTAAAAGACAGGCTAGCGGGTTTCTTCAATGGCAGCCTACAACCTGAGATGAAGACACAAGACATCACCCAGAACTCAACTCAGATATACAAGTATCAAAGATAGAGTAAACCTACATGACTGAAACTAGGGAACCAAAGATTTCAATATGTAAACAATGA
>NW_006427739.1:0-1034 GCF_000296735.1 Chrysochloris asiatica | reverse complement strand
TTTCTCTGTTGATAAGAATGTTGTTTATTGGTCCAGTGGTGAGGATTTTTGTTTTCTTTACATTGAGATGTAATGCATAACAAAGGCAGTGTTCTTTGATCTTCATCAGTAAATGTTTTAAGTCCTCTTCACTTTCAGCAAGCAAGGTTGTATCATCTGTATGTCATAGGTTGTTAATGAGTCTTCCTCCAATCCTGATGCCACGTTTTTCTTCATAGAACCCAGCTTCTCAGAATATTTGTTCACCATACAGGTTGAATAAGTATGGTGAAAGTATACAACCCTGTCACACAACTTTCTTAATTTTAAACCATTCAGTGTTCTCTTGTTCTGTTCGAACAACTGCTTCTTGGTCCAGGTACAGATTTCACATGAGCACAATTAAGTGTTCTATAATACTAGAACTTCACAACGTTATGGATAGTTTGTCGTGATCCACACAATCGAAAGCCTTTGTGAAGACAATAAAGCTCAGTTAAACATCCCGATATTTCCCGCTTTCAGCCAAGATCCATCAGAGATCAGCAATGATATCCCTCGTTCCATGAGCTCTTCTGAATCTGGCTTGAAGCTCTGGAAATTCTGTCAATGTATGATTGTAGTCGTTTCTGTGTTACCTTTAGTAGAACTTTACTCACTTGAGATATCAAAGAGATTGTCTGATGATTTTCTCATTCCTTTGGGTCACCTCTCTTTGGAATGGGCACAAATATGGATCTCTTCCAATCAGTCGGCCAGATAGTTGTCTCCAAAATTTTTTGGCAGATATGAATGAGTGCCTCCTCTGCTGTCTCACTTTCTTGAAAGATTCCAAGTTTGATTCCATCAAGTCCTGATACCTTGTTCTTTGCCAATTTCTTCAATACACATTGGACTATCTTCTTCAGTATCATTGGCTCTTGCTCATATGCTACCTCTTGAAACAGCTGAACATTAACCACTTCCTTTTGGTACAGTGACTCTGTGTATTCCTTCCATCTTCTCATGATGCTTTCTGCATCATTCAATAATTTGCCTAGAGAATCTTTCAATAA
>NW_006427738.1:0-1122 GCF_000296735.1 Chrysochloris asiatica | reverse complement strand
GCAGTTCTTCTGCATCTCCTCTCCATATCAGCTGGTCAGAGAAAAAGAGGAAGACCCGCCAACGAGATGGATTGGCCATTGATGGACTCAAGTGTGGCAGCGGTGGTGAGGTTGGCCCAGGATCGGACATTGTTTCGTTCTGCTGTGCATGGGGTCGCTATGAGTCGGTTCCGACTCGATGGCACCTGACAACAACAAATGCAAGCAAAAGCTAGAAAATTAATAAGGAAGGCTGAAGAAGAATTAATGCCTTTGAATTGTGCTGGTGAAGAATATTGAACTGTCAGAGAGTGAACAAATCGGTCTCAGAAGAATCCTTCAAAATGACTCCGGCAAGGCTTCATCTTATGTACTTTGGACTTGTTACCTGGAGAAGGACATCTTGCTTGGTAAAGTAAAGAGTCAGTGAAAAAGCAGAAGACCTTCAACAAGATGAGTTGACACAGTGGATGCAACAATGGGCTCAAACATAGCAACATTTGTGAGACTGGCTCAGGACTGGGCAGTGTCGTTCTGTTGTGAATAGGGTTGCTATGAGCTTGAATAGACTCAACTACACCTAACAACAACACTGTATCGGGCTGCCAAGATGTTTTGGGTCTTGTTATCTGTCTCTACCACCATAGTACAGCTCAGTGCCACCAGCATGACAGACCAATCAATGATCATTGATCTAACTAGGGCAAACTGCTCAAAATGGACAACAGTCCACGTAGCATATATTTAGGATTCGCTAGCCAGGCTGTACTTACTTGTTGTTGTTGTTAAGTGCTGTCAAGTCAGTTCTGACCCATAGCGAGCCTGTACAGGGTTTCCAAGGCTGTAAATCTTTACGGGAGCAGAAAGCCTCCTCTTTCTTCTGCAGAACAGCTGATAGTTTTGAACTGCTGACATTTCGATTCACAGCCCGATTCGTAACCACTGTGCTATCAGAGCTCCTAACTTATTTAGTGGGTACTTATTTAGTGGGTCAGTTATCAGTCCATGATAAAATCACGTGTAATAAAATCATATATGATAAAATCAGCCCACAGTTGATGCAGAGGCACCCTGAACACTGTTTCAGGATCTCAGTGAAGTCCAGGAACACTAATTCTATATATATATTTTTTTCTTTAAGTT
>NW_006427737.1:0-1075 GCF_000296735.1 Chrysochloris asiatica | reverse complement strand
CTGGTGGTTCAAATTGCTGCTCCTTAAAATCCTGTATAGGAAGGTTCTGAGTTGGAACTGAATCAAGAGCAATTAACAACAAAACATTATAGATATGTGGTTGTTGTTAAACCCTATGTATATAAGCATTGGATTGCAAGCTTTGTTTGAATGGCAAGATTGGGGGTTCAAATCCACCAGCTACTCTTTGGGAAATGCTATACAGAGTTGTTGTGATTAGAAACTGACTGGAAGGCACTTAACAACAACAAAATCATCATATATACATATATAACTGGTATGGAGCTAAAGGATATGTACTGACCTGTTAACTGCAAGGTCAAGGTTTCACTCCATGGAAATACTATACAGGGTCACTATGAGTTGGAATTTACTTGAAAACACTTAACAACTGCCATGTTGGCATAGGTATACCGATGTAAAACAGCACCTATAGCAAGCACTAAAATTGTGTCCCTATCAAAATATCTGACAATCATCTTTTAGATAACTTTGCCATAATATCCACTCAAACATATAATGCAAGCGTGTTAATCTTTCACTTAACATATTAAGCACTGCGTAAACATTATTACTGAAATTTGTTTGCTTTCACTGAAGAGAATTGTCCAATAATGTTGCAGGGAAGCTAATTATATTATGACATTTCTAATCAAATTTCTCTATTTTGTGACATATTATAAATCCTAGTCTCTATATCTGCTATTCTAACACTTATCTATCAATTTGTTACACTGTTTTGTCTTGTGTGTTGCTGTGATGTTGGAAACTATGCCACTGGTATTTTGAATGCCAACAGGGTCACCCATGGTCGATAGGTTTCAGCTGAGCTTCAAGATTAAGATAGACTCCCAAGAAGGATATATGTACAATTTCCAAATGTTTAGCCAATGAAAACTTATGAATAGCAGTGAAACACTGTCAGATATCACTATAATATTGAATACTGAAGCATAATTAATAACACCAGAATATTGTTAGATATAGTGTCTAAAAATGAGTCCCTCAGGTAGGAAGGTACTAAAATGTGACGGGGGAGGAGGTGCCTCCTCAAAGTAAAGTTAACCATGATCAC
>NW_006427736.1:0-1123 GCF_000296735.1 Chrysochloris asiatica | reverse complement strand
ATATATATATATATATGTTGTTATTAAATACCATGGAGTCAGTTTCAACTCATAGCGATCCTGTATAGGGTTTCTGAGGAGCACCTGGTTGGTTTGAACTATCTACCTTGTTGATATCTCACAGTGTCTGAACTTCACCTCATAAGACCAGTAGAAAAGCAGGACTGGGTTCTGAGCCAGCTCTGGGAGGACAAGAACTCTTTCCATAACCAGCCACTCTGCCCTCAGCTGCTCTCTGGGTCTGCAAGAGTTTCTTCTGGGAACAAGGACCCTAATATCAGTCACCTTCTGAGCTGACACAAACTACTTTCAGATCAGGCACCCTGAACCCAGATAACATTAAGGCTTGGAGGAACTCCATCTATGGATGAGTGTCACACTTGCTCACTCTACCACCATGCAGTAAGATTCTTGGTTGGCAGAAGGTGCTAACCCTGATAGGGTTCCCTAACCTCACAGTTTTCTCCTTTTTGAGTCCTGCCTATAACCAAGTTTTCTCCATTCTTTTCTTATTTCTTTCCTTTTCCTTGCATTTTATCCATTCTTTCTCTGTTTTCCATTTTCATTCTCTTCTTCTGTTTCTCATTTCATTTTTCCATTCGCATCTTCTTTCTCTTTTTTCATATTTTCTCTTAGTTTTTATTCTTTACTAATCTCTTTCTCTACCACTTACCTGTTAGTTTGTAGTACTGGGATGGCTTGCCTGTTGCTGTAATGTGAATTAATGACATGGTTTCTAGTCATACTCGATTGTAGTACGATCATTGAAATAAAAGCATCCTAGTGTGGACAGCAGTTCAAAACTCACCAGCTACTTCTTGGAAACCCTATACAGGGTCGCTATGAGTCAGAACTGAGTTGAAGGCACTTAACAACAACAACAATTGAAATAAAGTGAACATGGTGACTCCGTAAGATGAACACTAGACTGTGCACCTCAAGGTCCACAGTTCAAGCCCTCCAGCAACTCCACCAAAGATGAGGGTTTCTGCTTTTGTGAAGATTTAAAGCCTCTGAAATCTTACATATGGTCGCTATGAGTTGGAACCAACTTGACAGCACTTAGCAACTACAGGATATCATGTTTGGTAAAGTGGAAGGTCAGAGAAAAAGAGGAAGAACC
>NW_006427735.1:0-1123 GCF_000296735.1 Chrysochloris asiatica | reverse complement strand
TGTTGTTGTCAGGTGCCATCGAGTTGGAACCGACTCATAGCGACCCCATGCACAGCAGAACGAAACAATGTCCGATCCTGGGCCAACCTCACTATCGCTGCATGCCACCTGGCTGATCCATCTCATTAGGGGTTTTCCCCTTTTTCTCTGACCCTCCACCTTACCCAGCATGACATCTTTCTCCAGCGACTGTTTCCTCCGGACAATATGTCCAAAGTATGAGAGACAAATGATTTATATTGTTAGCTACCCCATTCATTGAAATAACCAGATGTTACACTGAAATGATGATCTATTTAATCAAACTGACTTAGCTGTTGTTTTTATTAGGTGCCATCGAGTTGGCTATGACTCATAGTGACCCTATCACAATAAAATGAAACACTGCAACATCTTCACAATTGTTATATTTGAGCCCATTGTTGCAGCCACTGTATCAATCCATCTCATTGGAAGTCTTCCACTTTTTCATTGACC
This sequence comes from Chrysochloris asiatica, assembly GCF_000296735.1. NCBI lineage: Eukaryota > Metazoa > Chordata > Mammalia > Afrosoricida > Chrysochloridae > Chrysochloris > Chrysochloris asiatica. The sequence goes on along the minus strand of NW_006427735.1, from coordinate 646 downwards.
TCTACTTTACCAGGCATGATGCCTTTTCCAGGAATATCTCCTGACAATAGGTCCAAAGTACATGAGACAAAGTCTCACCCACCAACCACACTTGCATGGGACATTTTGGCTGTAGTTCTTCTAAGACAGAGGGATGTTGGTAGAAGAAAGATGAAGGTCAAGTAAGACACAGGAAGGAGTGCAAAGGTTTAAGGTAATAGAGGTAAATAATGTTAATTGATGGTACATGGAAGGGATTGCAAACAATGAAATAAAATGAAGTATATAATTTGTTGAATGTAAAATTGATGCTCTGCTCTATCAACCTTCATTTGTTGTTGTTGTTGAGTTGATTTTGGCTCATGGTAACCCTGTATAGGGTTTCCGAGGTGGGTTTGAACCACTGACCTTATGGTTAGAAGTCCAGTGCTGGTCCTACCTCAGGAGTCACCTTTAGTCCTTGCCTTATAGAAAGTGACCCACATTGGGAAACCAGTGACTTTCTCAGCTGGTACTGAGAATTCTTTCTCATTCCTACCCCATCCTTTTACTAACCCAGAGATCCTTTGTCAAGATTGTTGTTGTTGTTGTCAGGTGCCATCGAGTTGGAACCGACTCATAGCGACCCCATGCACAGCAGAACGAAACAATGTCCGATCCTGGGCCA
>NW_006427734.1:0-1123 GCF_000296735.1 Chrysochloris asiatica | reverse complement strand
TTTTATTAATTGTGTTGTTGTTACTCTTGCTAATTGAGGTTTACATGGGAGAACATCAGCTTTACACTCATCCTATCGTATTTAGTTTCATTGCAATGATTACTATCCCCTCCATGTATCATCAAATAACCAAAGGATACACCCCACAGGCCCGCTTCTGTCTCCCCCTCCCCTCTACCCCCTTGCCGCCAGCACAAAGCCCTTCTCCCTCCCTGAGTCCAGTGTCCCCAGCCACTCCATCTGTCCATGCCTTCGCCTTTTCTACAGTCTTTCTTATTCACTGTCCAGCTTTCACATGCATATGAAGTAATTGGATTAGATTAAGAGCTCCTTAGTCCTCAAAGTGACATGACATCTTTGCTTTTTTTCTTTTAACATCTTTCCTTTTTAATACTTCAAAGAGAATCTCAAGTTCAACGTGTTTAAAACTGAATTCCTGATGTTCCTCTCCTGAAGTCTTTCTGTCACTGGCAGTTCCATCCTTCCAGTAATTTAAGCTAAATACCCTGGAATCATCCACATTGCTTTTTCTCTCATATGCCACACATCAGCAACTACTCCTGTTGGCTCAACCTTCAAAATATGTCCAGAATCCAGCCATTCTCACCACCTCCCCCCTACTATCATTCCCATCTGAGCACCATTTCTTGACCAGAATCTAACAAGATCCCACCTTCCACCCTTGCCCCTCAATATAGCAGCCAGCATGATCCTGTTAAAATTTATATCGGATATCACACCTCAGCCCAAAAGTTTCCAGTGGCTTCGGACCATATTCTGGTTAAAGCCTGAGTTCTCATAATGGCCTAGGAGGCTCAGTACAATCTCCCCCAACTGCTCCTTCCCCCTCCCCCAATCTGGGACTCTATCTTTCCTTAGAACACCCCCACACCCTTCTCAGTCACCCCAGCCTTCTGGTGTTTCTCAAACACATAAGGCTCACTTCCGCTTGGAGACCTTTCCACTTGCTGGTCCCTCTTCCTGTGGTTGTTGTTGTTAAGTGCCATCGAGTTGGTTCCGACCCATAGCGACCCTGGGTAGGGTTTCTGAGGAGCAGCTGGTGAGCTTGAACCGCCAACCTTGCAGCTCAAACGGTATTGCAGCCTGGCGCATTAACCCACAG
>NW_006427733.1:0-1068 GCF_000296735.1 Chrysochloris asiatica | reverse complement strand
AATGCACCAGACTGCAAAGCCATTTGAACTGTTGGCAGTTCAAGTTCACCAGCTGCTACTTGGAAACCCTATACAGGGTCGCTGTGGGTCGGAACCGACTTAATGGCACTTAACAACAACAACAACAAAAGAGTAAGGATTGGAGTCCTGGTGTGGCGCTGTGAGCTAATGCATCAGACAGAAAGTCATTTGAACTGCAAGGTCATTGGTTCAAGCTCACCAGATGCTCCTTGGAAACCCTATACAGGGTCACTGTGGGTTGGAATGGACTCGACGGCACTTAACAACAACAAAGAGTAAGGATTAAGGGTGCTTCCGTTGTACTAGACTCAATTCACCATCCTTGGTTTTTTTAGGAGCATATATGGTCTCAGTCCAATATATGCATATATGGTCTCAATCCAAGTTTACTCTCTTGCTCTGGATCATGTATCTGACTCATCTCTTTCTGATCTCCATTTAGTGGGTCTGGCAGTCCTGATTCAGCAGCTCCCTCCCAAATATGTAGTTCATACATTAGTCTGGAGTATTCTCCTTACTCATGTAGCCTCAGGAACTAAGGAACATAAATCTGCAGATAAGACAACGGGCTATAGATGCACAAGGCTGAGTAAGCTAGTGAATCAGGTGAGCCTTGTGCATCAGCAGCCTGTTGTCTGATCTGAAGATTTGTGTTCCTCAGTCCCTGACGCTCCATGTATGAGAATCCTCCAGACTGATGTTTGAACTACGGATTTGGGACACAATTGTGTGAGCCATATCCTTGACAATTCATGAGTTCTTTGAGATAGTGTAGTGTATTGTAGAACACTTCAACATGAGTGAAGGATGAAGTGGTGGTTGATATCAGAGATTATGGGGTAGTATAACATATTGGAAGAGTTTCTACCTCATATAGACCAGCCTTGTGCTGATCCTTTTAAAAGAACTACTCTTGCAACAGGTAAGTGTTTTTCTGGTATTCTCTACTTTCAGCCAAAATCCATCTGATGTCAGTAATGATTACCTTGTTTTACATCCTCTTCTGAATCCAGTGTGAATTTCTAGTCATTCCTTGTCAATGTACTA
>NW_006427732.1:0-1123 GCF_000296735.1 Chrysochloris asiatica | reverse complement strand
TTAGAGCTTTTGCCTGCCTGCAAGCGGATTCCGCTTCCGCGCCCGTGAGTTCCTCTGCCCCCTGCAGACCTTGGAATGCAGGGCTACAACAACCCCACTTAGATGGCTGCATTTCCAGAGAAAAGGAAGCATAAACTAACAAAGCTGAACAAATAGAGATGGATATTGGCGCGGATATCAGGAAATTCGGGGTACCCATGGTACAGAGAGGCAGAGAGGCATCTTTTACGTCATCAAATACAGACACTACCTCCCTGTAGCCATGACCCCCAGCCCTGTACTGCCCCGGCCTAGACCAGCCCTCAGTCTAGCCGTCAAATCTCAGGAACGCCCAAGGCACAAGCCCGCCCATTGAGGACAAGGCCCTCCAAAGGTCCAGACACTCCCACTGAGGCCAAGGCCTGCCCTGAGGCCCAACCCGCCCACAGACTGGTCACAATGGCACAGGCCCAAACAAGGCCCAAATCGCCTAGCCAAGTCGCGGAGGCCCAGGGTCCCTGAGGGCCAACCCGCCGCATAGCTCGGATGCCAATGCCTTCCCAAGACCCAATCCGCCCAACCCGCCCACTGAGGCCCAAGTTGCCCAATGCCCAGCTGCTGATACCCAGGCCCCCTGAGGCCCAAACCGGCTGTCTGAGCACCAACTCTCCTGCAACCAGGTCGCTGACGCCCAGGCCCCCAGAGGCCCAAACGGCCCGCCCTAGGCTCAACCCACACGCCTGAGGCCCAAAAGGCCCGCCACCGAGGCCCAGGCCGAACTGAGGCTCCAAAAAGTTACTCTGAGTTAAGCAATAAGGAGAGTGAAAGGGGAAGTCCACATCCTCATCACATCTTCCTGGAGGTAATCAGAAAACATAAAAATTACCAAAAATCAAAATTAATTATTAGGGCCACAGATAAACATTAAACATGTCCAAGAAGCAAAAGCAGATGACCATATCGGCACATGTTTAGAAAACAGATAAAATATCTGAGACAAATGAACCAGAAGAAGACCTACTCTCCATGCTGGAAGGAGGACAGGCCTTGGAGATACCTGAAAAATAATTCAGAAAAATGATTATAAAATGTCTCAAAACACTTTACAATGGAGTTGAGAAAAATAAGGAAGAAGTCAGAAAAG
>NW_006427731.1:0-1065 GCF_000296735.1 Chrysochloris asiatica | reverse complement strand
AGAAAGAAAACTATAGAACAATATCCATCATGAACATAGATGCAAAAATCCTCAACAAAATCCTAGCCAACAGAATTCAGCAATGCATCAAAAAGATAATACATCATGATCACGTGGGATTCTTATCAGGGATGCAAGGATGGTTCAACATTAGGAAAACGATCAACATTATCCACCATATAAATAAGATAAAAGAAAAGAACTACATGATCATATTGATTGATGCAGAAAAGGTCTTTGACAATATCCAACATCCATTCCTGATAAAAATACTCAACAAAATAGGAATTGAAGGGAAATACCTCAACATAATAAAGAGCATATATACAAAACCAACAGACTATATTACTCTCAGTGGAGAGAAATTGAAAGACATTCCTCTGCGAACAGGAACAAGACAAGGATGCCCTCTGTCACCACTCCTATTCAATATTGTGCTGGAAGTCTTAGCAAGAGGTATACGACAAGATAGGGAAATTAAAGGCATCCAAACTGGCAAAGAGGAGGTAAAGCTCTCCCTATTTGCAGACGATATGATCCTATATATAGAAAACCCCAAAGACTCAGTAAAAATATTACTAGACCTCATTGGAAGATTTAGCAAAGTGGCAGGGTGTAAGATTAACATACAAAAATCAGTTGGATTCCTCTATACCAAAAATGACAAAGTTGAAAAGGACATTAGAAACGTAATCCCATTTAAAATAGCCACCCAAAGGATGAAATACCTTGGAATAAATGTAACAAGGGGAAAAAAGGACCTATACAAAGAAAACTACAAAACGCTACTACAAGAAACCAAAAGAGACTTACAGAAATGGAAGAAAAACCATGCTCCTGGACAGGAAGACTCAACATTGTGAAAATGTCAATACTGCCCAAAGCAATATACACATATAGTGCAATAACAATCCAGATTCCAATGACATTCTTCAAAGAGATGGAAAAAGCAATAACAAACTTTATATGGAAAGGAAAGAGACCCAGGATAAGCAGAACACTGTTTAGGAACAAGAAGAAGGTTGGAGGCCTGTCACTCTCCGACTTTAAAATATACTACATGGC
>NW_006427730.1:0-1082 GCF_000296735.1 Chrysochloris asiatica | reverse complement strand
AACAAATCATTGGTTTTGCAGAATTCTATCATTCGTTCTCTAGCATCATTTCTATCACCAAGGCCATATTTTCCAACTACTGATTCTTCCTCTTTGCTCCCAACCTTTGAACTCCAATCACCAGTAATGAACAAAACATCTTGATTGCATGTTTGATCAATTTCAGATTGAAGAAGTTGTAGAATTCTTGTATTTCATCCTCACTGGCTTTAGTGGTTGGTACATAAATTTGAATAATAATGTTGAAATTAGACAGTCACGAAAGGAGAAATACTGCATCGGACCATTATTGTAAAAGATTAAGAAAAAGAATTCCCCTAAAAGGGTCTTTGACAACTTCAATCTTTTGTCCACTGACAAGACTGTTTTTTATTTCAGTGGCGAGGATTTTGTTTTCTTTACATTGAGATGCAATCCATACTGAAGGCTGTGGTCTTTGATCTTCATGAGCAAGTATTTTAAGTATTCTTCACCTTTAGCAAGCAAGATTGTTTTAGCTGCATTTCTCAAGTTGAGGTAATTGAAGAAAAAATTCAAGCCTCGGCATTCATTATAGAAGGATTCTCTGGGAAAATTATTGAGTGATGTAGAAAGCATTAAAGAAATTATATATATATAAATATTATATAATTATATAAATATATATATAATTATATATATACATATACATATTTATATAAGTTTATATAAATTATATAATTATATAAATACACATATTTATATAATTAAGACTACTGCATGTTCAGAGTAAAATCAATAAGGTAATATTCTAAAAGTGAGCATTTGTTGTTTTATGTTGTTTGAGCAGTTAAATAAAATTCCATTTACTCTAAACAGTAGGTTTAAATCTACGTATTTTTTAAAATCAGTGTGTTGGAAAGAGGTGAAATCCTAGTTTTAAATCAACGTGTTGGAAAGAGGTGAAAAGCAGAAATGGCTAGCACAGAGTGATCAAATGAAAAACAACAGAATTATATAAAATGTTCTATATTCAGTTGTTGTTGTTGTTAAGTGCCGTCGAGTCGGTTCCGACCCATAGCGACCCTGTACAGGGTTTCCGAGGGTGTAAATCCTTACGGGAG
>NW_006427729.1:0-1123 GCF_000296735.1 Chrysochloris asiatica | reverse complement strand
TACATGGCCCCAGATATGAGAGTTGTTGTTTTCACATCAGCATATATATATACATTATGAACTGATGCTAACCATTCTGGTTCTGATCCAGCACCCTGGAAACTGTTGTTTGTTCCCCGATTCAATATCTGCATCGCCTTTTCCCAGAAATCTTAGATTTCCACATCTGGGTTTGGATTTGGGGTCTGAGGTCAGGGGTGGGGGTATTAGAGTGAGGGTGTCAGGGTCAGGTTTAGGGGTTATGGTTTAGGGTTTAGGGGTGAGGGTTGGGGTGAGAGGTGAAGGGTGAAGGGTCAGGGTGAGGGGTCAGGGAGAAGGGCTCGGGCTGAAGGTGTTGAGGTCAGGAGTCAAGCTTCAGGAGTGAGGGTCTAGGGGTCCAGGGTCAGGGTCCAGGCTAGGGCTAGTGTTAGGGCTAGAGCTAGGGTTAGGGCTAGGGGTTAGGTGTTAGGGGTGGGCTTGGGGTTTGGGGATTTGGGGGCTAAGGGGTTGGATCAGGGTCAGGGTTGGGGGTTTAGGACTGGTGCCAGGGCCAGGGCCAGGATTTAGGGTCAGGGGGTCAGGGGTCAGGGTTAGGGTCTGGAGTCAGGGGTCTGGGTCTAGGTTTAAGGGTTCAGGTTCTATGGTCTAGGGGTTAGGGGCTAGGGGTTAGGGACTAGTGGATAAGGGTTAAGGGTTAGGGACTAGGGGTTAGGATTGGGATTCAGGGGTTTGGGTTTAGAGTTTAGGGTTTGGGGTTAGGAGTTAGGGGTTAAGGGTTAGGTTTAGGGTTAGGTTAGGGTTTAGGGTTAGGGGTTAGGGTTAGGTTTAGGGTTAAGGCTAGCGCTAGGGCTATGGGTTAGGGTTTAGGATTTAGGATTTAGGGTTTGGGTTTGGGTTACGGTTAGGGGCTAAGGGTTAGAATCAGAGTCAGGCTCAGGGTCAGGGTTTAGGGTCAGGTTCAGTGTAAGGGTCAAGAAAACATTCTGCAAGCCAATCTCCTGCCTGCTAGCACACAACTTTTTCTTTTCATGAGTCTAGAGTCCTCCATCACCTCTGCCTCCATGTCTGGTGGCCCTGCTTCTCTGGTTAGGGTCCCATGGTCAACTCATGCTCTTTGCTCTTGATGGTCCTAGGGTCCTCTGGT
>NW_006427728.1:0-1076 GCF_000296735.1 Chrysochloris asiatica | reverse complement strand
AAAAAGAAAAAAAACTGCCAACTAATAATCTACGCATCAAAGCTGTCAATCAAATACGATGGTGTAACCAAAACATTCCAGGATAAACAGAAGTTAAGAGATTCTGTCAAAGCCAACCCAGCACTTCAAAACATCCTAAAGACTGAAAACCAACAAGAACAGACAACAAACAGATATTGACAGATGGACCATCCAGAACTTCATCGACAGAAAACAGAGTCCAGAACAGAACAAAATACAACAACGAATTCAGACGACCTGTGTGGACAATCAAAAATCAAAATAAAAGAAGGGAAAAATATAGGAATAGAGATCCAGGTGATGAGGAGGTCAGGTAGATTGCAGGATACAATAGACTGTCTTAAATGGAGGGAAGAGTTAGTAGACTATAGGGTAATATCAAAGAAAGTTAATACTTCACAATATACCATGAAAATGAGGATTCAAGTAACAACAAAGCATTAAAACCAAGAAGAAACTGACAAGAAATAGCTGACACAAAAAACATGAACTTCACACAAGAAGGCATGCAGAACAAAGGAACCAGCAGCACAACAACAACAACAACAACAACAAACGAACATAATGACAGCAATTAATTCATACCTATTGTAGCGTAGTGGTTACAAATTGGGCTGTGAACCACAAAGTCAGCAGTTCGAAACTACCAGCAGCTCCACGGGAGAAAGATGAGGCTTTCTGCTCCTGTAAAGATTTACAACCTTGGAAAGCCTGTTCAGGGTCATGATGGTTTGGAACTGACTCTATGGCACTTAACAACAACAACAACAACAAAATTGATAATTACACTGAATGTCAATGGATTAAATGCATCAGTGAAGAGACAGAGAGTGGCTGAATGGATAAGAAAACAAGACTCTTCAATATGCTGCCTGCCAGAGACACAATTTACACAGAAAGACAAAAACAGGTTAAAAGTCAAAGGATGGAAAAAAATAAACCAAGCTAATTGCAATAAAAAAGGAGGAGTGGCAATACTAATCTCTGATAAAATAAACTTTAAGGCAAAAACCAGCATAAGTGATAAAGAAGGACACTATCTCATGATTAAAGGG
>NW_006427727.1:0-1011 GCF_000296735.1 Chrysochloris asiatica | reverse complement strand
CCAACCCCTAACCCTACCCCTTAACCCTAAACCTAAATCCCTAACCCCTAACTCCTAACCCCAAACACTAAACACCAAACCCTAAACCCTAAACCTTAACCCTAAACCCTAAATCCTAACCCTCACCCCTAACCCCTAACCCTTAAACCTAACCCATAAACCCTAAACCCTAAAACCTAAAACCTAACTCTAACCCTTAACCCTTAACCCTAAACCCTAAACCCTTAACCATAACCCATGATTCCTAACCCTAACCCTAACTCTAACCCATGATCCCTAACACTAACCCTAACCCGTGATCCGTAACCCTAACCCGTGATCCCTACCCCTAACCAATGATTCTTCACCCTAACCCTAACCCGTGATCTCTAAACCCTATCTCCTTTCACCAAACCCATCTAGAAGAGAGGAAATCTACTGTGAGCAATTGTCTTCATACCTAATTGTGATAGTCACAACTCTAACGGTAGACTATATGTAACAAAGAGGGGGAAGTACATCCAAATTGGCTAACAGTAAATAAAACCCTCTCTATTTGCAAACGATCTGATCCTATATGCAGAAAACCCCAAAGACTCAGTAAAATACTCCTAGATCTCACTGAAAGATTCAGCAAAATGGCAGGATATAAGATCAACATACAAAAATCAGTTTTATTCCTCTATACTAAAAACGACAGCATTGAAAGGGACATTAGGAAAGCAATACCATTTACAATAGTCACCCAAACAAAGGATGAAATATCTAGGAAAAAATGTAACCAGAGAACTCAAAGAAAACTACAAAACACTACTGCAAGAAACCAAAAGAGACTTACAAAAATGGAAGAATAGACCATGCTCCTAGATAGGAAGACTTAACATTGTAAAAATATCAATACTGCCCAAAGCAATTTACTCATATAATGCAATCCCAATCCAGATTCCAACGGCATTCTTCAAGGAGATGGAAAAAACAATTACAAATTTTATATGGAAAGGAAAGAGATCCAGGATAAGCAAAGCACTGCTT
>NW_006427726.1:0-1124 GCF_000296735.1 Chrysochloris asiatica | reverse complement strand
ATACATACAAACATCTGCCAGCACAACATGCAAAGTTCACTACTATTCACTCAGGGTCACTACGAGTTACTACAAGTTAGAACTGACTCAACATCAATGGGTTATTTTACTTTCTGGACTACGGCTCAAAACTCAATGTTCAGCAGCAAAGACTACCTTTACAGGGGTTTCAATAGTCAACTCTACATGGACAAAATAATAAAAAGGTTTCCATCAGTGATTGTGGTTGAATTTCCTTTCATCTTTCTACACATCCATAGTTGGAAAGATTCTAAATCTGAACCACTCCCAATCCAAAAGAATTAAACCATTTTTAACATTTTACTCTAACTCACCTCACAAATTCATTTTTAAGTCAATTACTAGGGTTTAAAAATATGACCTAAATTCTTTAACATTCTTCCCATTGAGATGCAGAGTCTATGTCCCTTCCCCTTCTTCTTTGTGAGTTGTGTCTAGCCAACCAATAGAGTACAGTGGGAATGATGCTATGTGAATTCCAAGACTAGGCCATACAAGGCTAAGCAGTCTGTCTTGCCTGCTAAAAAACTCATTCTCAAAGCCTTCAGTTACCAAGCAAACAGTCCAACTGCCCTAAGGTCCCTGTAACATGAGAAGGCCCCAATTAGAACACTTGAAAACTGTGCATGGAAAGACCCAAGCTACCATTTCCAACCAGTAGGCAGGTGCTCCATCTTCTGCTGTTCTAGATCCACACCCCTGTCAGACTAATACTTTAGTTTCCAACAGGACTGCCTAGCAGAGATATTCCCCATTTTTTGTTTGTTTGTTTGTTTGTTTGTTTGTTTTAACCCACCGAAACTGTGAAAGATTTTAAAATAGTAATTATTTTTAAGCCACAGACGTTTGGGGTGGTATGTCCAACAGTAGAGTCCTGGTGTGGCACTATGGGTTAATGTGCTAGACTGAAAAGTCGGTTTGAAATGCAAGGTCAGTGGTGCAAGCTCATCAGCTGCTACTCGGAAACCCTACGCAGGATCATTATGGGTTGGAACCAACAACAACGTCCAGCAGCAATCATCACAGGCACAAGAATATATAGTCACTGAATAAACAAACCCAAATCCAGTACCATCACGTTGACTCTGACTTTCACTGACCCT
>NW_006427725.1:0-1124 GCF_000296735.1 Chrysochloris asiatica | reverse complement strand
AAACCTTATACAGGGTTGCTATGAGTCAGAACCAACTTAATGGCACTTAACAACAACAACAACAAAGTATATCCACTCTGAGGACACCTTGATCAGGAGATTACCAGTGGTGGGTAATATGTCTCTTAGTATAATGCATTAAGAATACTCATCATGTTTGTGGTATTCTTGAAAAAATGCATAACCTGAATTTAATAATGATACATCAGGCAAATAACAGGCCAATTCATCTCAAAAGTGTTAAGATCTTTACCATGTATCAAGACAAAGAATGAGTCAATAATTATTCCTAACTAAAGGAACCCTGGTGAATCTGTAGGATAAACACTGGATTGTGAATCACAAGGTGTGTGGTTTAAGCCTACCATCTGCTCTATAGGAGAAACGTGAGGTTTTCTGCTCGGATAAAGATTTATACCCTTGGAAACCCTATGTAAGGTTAGCTATGAGTCAGAATTGACTGGGTGGTACTTAATAACAGCCATGATAATAGAGACTAAAAGGATTATGAAAATAAAACAGTGAAACACAATCTGTGATCCTGTAGTGAATGCTAAATCAGGAGAAAGATATATGTGGAATAACAGGACAAATTTGTAAAGGAGTTATAGATTCAATAATAATACTGTATCTCTATTTCTTTCCTGAAATTCATCGTTGCACTGTGTTTTAGACCTGCTTCCTCAAAGTAGAGTTACTGTCATGCACATTGGTGCACAACTCAAAATGAGGATAAACAGCTGCAAACATCCATTAATAATGAGAACAAGGAATGTACAAAGTATGAATCTAGGAGAATTGGATGTTATAAAAACAAAATGGAACACATAGGGATTAAGATCCCAGGAATTAGCAAGCTGAAATGGACTGCCACTGGTCACTTTAACTCCAGCAATCATGGATTGACAAATTCAAGAATGGCATCGCATTCATCATCAAAAAGAACATTTCAAAGTCTATCCTTTTTAAGGTTTTTATTATGGATTGAGTGAAAGCTTGCAGGGCACATCATCAGTTTAACATTCAACAAATCATACACCTTGTTTCATTACAATAACTATAATCCCCTCCATGTATCATCAGTTAACAGTATTTCTCTCTATCCACTTTAGCTTTAAAAAAAA
>NW_006427724.1:0-1063 GCF_000296735.1 Chrysochloris asiatica | reverse complement strand
TGGCTTTTTTCCATGGTGTTTCTGCTCTCCCACTCGGTCTTGCTGTTCCTAATATATTGGCTCCGGGCCTCCGAGCCCAGCAAATTCAAAAGTATGCGATTTTTTACTTCAGCTTCAAGTTCCAGTAGCTATAAGCCTTCAAACTTTTAAAATACTCCTACCTATGTGGTTCTGAGTTTTGGAGCTCTGTCCTGGATCTGCTTTGCCTGGTATTCTGTGATATGGCTGATGGCGACCTTCACTGCATGTCTACCCTAGCCGCCATCAAGACCCGCCTCTGTTCAATGATTTTTGCACTCTTTTGGGTTACCTTTCTTTGTAATGGGCACAGATCTGGACATTTTCTAATCAGTTGGACAGGTAGTTATCTCCCAAATTTCTTGGCACAGAAAAGTGAATGCTTCCCTTGATGCATCAGTTTATTGAAGCATTTCAGTCTGTATTCCATCAATTCCTGGAGCCTTGGTTTTTTTGTTTTGTTTTGCCAATGCCTTCAATGCAGCTTGGACTTCTTCCTTCTTTAACACCATCAGTTCTTGATCATATGCTGCCTCTTCAAATGGTTGGACATCGACCGATTCCTTTTGGTACAGTGACTTTGTATATTCCTTCCATCTTCTTTTTGAGGCTTCCTACATCACTGAATATTTTGCTCATTGTTAAGTTCTGCAAAGTAACTTCCAACTCATAGCGACCATGTATAGGGTTTTCAAGGAGCGGCTGGTGAGTTTGACACACTGACCTTGGGATTTAAACTGACCTTGTGGTTCAGTGCTTCAACCCACAGCACCACACCAGAACTCTTTTATTTATTTTTATTTTTTCTCATAAAATCCTTCAATATTGAAAACTGAAGTTTGAATTTTTTCTTCAATTCTTTCAGCTTGAGAAATGTGACATGTGTTCTTCTCTTTTGGTTTTCAGACCCCAAGTTTTTGCACACTTCATTATAATACTTGACTGTTTTATTAATCTGCCCTTCGAAATGTTCTATTCAGCTTTTACATCATCATTTCATCTAGTTGCCTTAGCTTTTCTATGTTAGATAGAAAGTTTCAGAGTC
>NW_006427723.1:0-1066 GCF_000296735.1 Chrysochloris asiatica | reverse complement strand
AGCAAATTTGCCTAATGCAATACGTCCTCTGATTTCTTGACTGCTGCTTTCATGAGTGTTGATAGTTGATCCAAGAAGAATGAAGTCCTTCACAACCTTAATCTTTTCTCCATTAATAAGAATGTTGTTTATTGGTCCAGTGGTGAGGATTTTTATTTTCTTGATATTGAGATGTAATCCATACTGAAGGCTGTGCTCTTTGATCTTCAGCAGTAAATGTTTTAAGTCCTCTTCATTTTCAGCAAGCAAGGTTTATCATCTACATATTGCAGCTTGTTAATGAGTCTTCCTCTAATCCTAATGATACGTTTTTCTTCATAGAACCCAGCTTCTCGGATGACTTGTTCAGCATACAGGTTGAATAAGTATGGTGAAAGAACACAACCTTGTCGCACACCTTTCTTGATTTTAAAACATTCAGTGTTCCCATGTTCTGTTCGAAGAACTGCTTCTTGGTCCAGGTATAGTTTCCTCATGAGCACAATTAAGTGTTCCGGAATACTCATACTTCTCAATGTTGCCCATAGCTGGTCATGATGCACACATGATGGATCCGCCAAGATCCATCGGACATCAGCAGTGATATCCCTCGTTCCACGGCCTCTGGAAGTTCTCTTGTCAATATATGATTGTAGCTGTTTCTGTATTACCTTTTGCAAAATTTTACTCGCATGAGATATTAAAGAGATTGTCCGATGATTTCCGCATTCTGTTTGGTCACCTCTCTTTGGAATGGGCACAGATACAGATCTCTTCCAATCAGTCGGCCATATAGTTGTCTTCCAAATTTCTTGGCAGAGATGAGTGAGTGCCTCCTTTGCAGCCTCACTTTTTGAAAGATTTCAATTTTTATTCCATCAATTCCTGGTGCCTTTTTCTTTGCCAGTTCCTTCATTGCACCTTGGACTTCCTCCTTTAGTATCATTGGCTCATGATCGATCATATGCTACTTGTTGAAACAGTTGAACATAAACCATTTTCTTTTGGTACAGTGACTCTATGTCTTCCTTCCATCTTCTCTTGATGCTTTCTGCATCATTCAATAATTTGCCCAGAGAATCTTTCA
>NW_006427722.1:0-1076 GCF_000296735.1 Chrysochloris asiatica | reverse complement strand
TGGTGTAATCAAAACATTCCAGGATAAACAGAAACTAAGGGATTATGCCAAGGTTAAACCTGTGCTACAAAACATCCTAAAGGGAATTCTGTGGACTGAGAACCAACAAGAACAGACAACAGCTAGAGATTGAAATACATGGCAGCAGTTCCCTGAATTAAGTCAACATAAGGAAGAGTTGTTAACAAAACAAAACTATAAGAACAAATTCAGAGAATCTGGGAGGTCAGTCTATGACCAAAACAGGTACAAAGTAAAAGAAGGTAAACACATAGGAACAGAGATCCAGATAGTGAGGTCAGGTCGTTTACAGGATGAAATAGACTGCACTAAATGGACAGAAAAGTTAATGGACTATAAGGCAACCTCAATGTAAATTAACACTTCACAATTTACCAAGAGAATTAAAATCCATGAAGAACATGAAAACGTTAAAACGATGAGGAAACTCACAAGAAAGAACACAAAAATCATGAATTCAACAATGGAATACAAGCAGAACAAAGAAGCAGCAACACTACACACACAAAAACAAACATAATGGCAGCAATTAATCAATACCTCTCAAAAATTACACTGAATGTAAATGGATTAAATGCACCTGTTAAGAGACAGAGGGTGGCAGAATGGATAAGAAAACAAGATCCTTCAACATGATTTCTGCAAGAGACATATCTCACACACAGAGACAAAAACAGATTAAAAGTCAAAGGATGGAAAAAAAATATACCAAGCTAATTGCAATAAAAAGCGAAGAGGAGTGGCAGTACTCATCTCTGATAAAATAAACTTTAAGCCAAAAAACCAGTATAATAGATAAAGATGGACTTTTTCTCATGATTAAAAGGACAATTGAAGAAGATGAAATAACCAGAATAAATATCTATACTCCCAATGAAAGAGCTCCAAAATATATAATATAAACTCTAATAGATTTGAAGAAAGAAATAGATGAATCTACAATAATAGTGGGTGATTTTAGTACACCACTTTCAAAAATGGATAGAACAACCAGAAAGAAACTTGACAAAGACACAGAAGAACTAAACAACACAATCAGCCAACTGGACCTCATA
>NW_006427721.1:0-1124 GCF_000296735.1 Chrysochloris asiatica | reverse complement strand
CGGGAGTAGAAAGCCTCATCTTTCTCCCGCGGAGCGGCTGGTAGTTTCGAACCGCTGACCTTAAGGTTCGCAGCCCGATTCGTAACCACTACGCTACCAACATGCATAAGTATGAATATATGTATATGGAAAAATCCATAATAAATTAAACTAGGACTCTATCAGCCTCTGTACTGGGTACATGGGGACAGTTTCCCTCATCTGAGTGAGTGCTTTTGTCTTTGTTTTGTTTAAGGCTTAATAGAATGGTCTCTGTAGGGGGGAAAAATTAACTCCAGGGAATTCAGTATCATATTGTATTTGGTAATGTTATGACTGGGTGATTCAGCCGCTCCTCAGAAACCCTATACAGGGTTGCTATGGGTTGGAACCGACTTGATGACACTTAACAACAACATATTCTATTTTGACACTGGACTGTGACCCATAAGGTTGGCAGTTCAAATCCATCCATCAGCTGCTCCTCAGAAACCCAATTCAGGGTTGCTGTGAGTTAGGAGTGACTTAATAGTACTTAACAACAACAACAGCAATAATTCTATTTGGGTAACCATGTTGTAGCTCTGCAGAGTAAGCACTGGAATGCTAACTGCAAGGTCATGGTTCAAACCTACTGGCTGCTCCTTGCAAACCCTGTACAGGATCACTATGAGTCAGAATAGACTTGACAGCATTTGATAACAACAAGCAGCAAATATTCTATTTTGAAAATCAAAATACGAGTGTCTCCCTTACATGATTCTTGTTGAAGGGAAGCAGAGATAAAGTATACATAGGCGTAGATGTTTCAAGACAGCTCTTTCCTCCTTGCTCCACAGATCTGGGAATTATAGCATGTCCCTTGCTACACACAAGCTCTGCTGTCTTTCTCCATTCATAATGACATATCTGCATTCTACCCTAAGACAGTCAGACAGATGGGAAATAGGAGCACTCGGATTACTCTTCCTGCCTGGTGAATCCAGGCATTCTGGTAGACTCGGTTCTCTCATTGTGAAATGGATGGGTGCTTTGCCTGCAGCCCTTGGGAAATGTCTTTCTTACATTCAGATTGGATGGGGTCCAACAGTGTTCTAGTCCAAACCCAGGATTCAGAGCTACATAAGTGAGGCCCTGGGGTGTGA
>NW_006427720.1:0-1117 GCF_000296735.1 Chrysochloris asiatica | reverse complement strand
TTACCTTTCAACTGATTGGCTGCAAGCTTGGCTGAAATCTAACATTAACTATTAATTTAAGTTGCGCTCCACTTGAGATCATCATTGATTAACCAGATAGTCATTGTATCGAGCTTAAGTGTCCCCACCTAGAGAAGAGGAGAAGCACGTGAAGACGAGGTGAGGCAGCAGTTACCCAGATATTCCACAAGGAATGCTTGGGGTCATCAGAAGTTGGAAGAGGTGAGGACATTTTCTCGCCTATAGTCTTCAGAGGAGTCTTGATGTGGCACTGAGGGTTAATGCGCTGGACTGCAAGGCCGGTTTGAGCCACAAGGTTGGCGGTTGAAGCTCACTAGTCACTTCTTGGAAACCCTATGCAGGGTCGCTATGAGTCAGAACTTACTCCACGGTACATAAGCACCACTACCATCACCACCACGAGTCAGAACTTACTTGACGGCACATAACAACAGCAACAAATCTGCAGAGTCCTGGAGTTCTGGTGTGGCACTGTAGGATAAGCACTGGACCACAAGGTCTGTTTGAATCACAAGGTCAGTGACTCAAACTCACCAGCCACTCCTAGAAAACCCTATACAGGGTCACTATGAGCTGAAACTGACTCAACAGCATTTAACAGCAACAACAAACGTCTTCAGAGGGAGACTGGCCCTGCTGATACCTTGATTTTAGACTTTTGGCCTCTAGAACTGTGAGACAATCATTTTTTGTTGTTTTAAGCCATCAGGATTTTAGTAATTTTTAGCAGAACCTCTAGGAAACACAGTCCCAAATCTTCACCATGGTCCTCAGCTTAATTTCAGTCCCCACAGCAGATGTAGGGAGCTGAAGCCTCCAGAGGCCTTGGGGCCTTGTAGTTTAAGTAGTGAAGTATGGAGGCGTCTTTTACAGAGGCTATTCAGATACAGCCCACTGCCATGGCCCCGTCTCCCTGTTGTGGACACAGGCAATCAAAGTTTCATTTGTTGCTTTTGACCACAGGCCTGGGAGAGAGTTAGAAAGCAATGGGGAAATCAGAGTAATGTGATTTGTCATCCAGGGAAGCGACCAGATGAGAAGTCACCAATTATTGGCTTACCCAGCTGAAAGAAATGAAAAATAATTATTGGAAATA
>NW_006427719.1:0-1124 GCF_000296735.1 Chrysochloris asiatica | reverse complement strand
ACAATTTCCAATTTTCCTAGATTCATACTTCATACATTCTATGTTGTGATTATTAATGGATGTTTAGAGCTGTTTCTGTTAATTTTGAGTTGTGCCCATCAGCACATGAAGGTCCTATGAGTTTTATTCCCATGGGCTTTACTCCATTTGTGTCATCGTGGTCAACTCTACTTTGAGGAGGCAGTTCTTCCCCAGTTGCATTTTGAGTGCCTTCCAACCTGAGGGGCTCAGTTTCCGACACTATATCTGACAGTGTTTCTCAGTAATTCATAAGGTTTTCAGTGACTAAATATTCAGAAGTAGTCCATCACTCCTTCTTCCTAGTCTGTCTTCATCTGTAAGCTCATATGAAACCTGTCCAACATGGGTGACCCTACTGGTATTTAAAATACTTGTGGTGGAGATCAAATAAGATGACAGATCAGGTGGAAGTGCATTTAGGAGTTCCTTCAGCAACAACACAGAATACAGGACCAAGCAGGCTCAGGGGATGAGCCTGAACTACAAATAAAGAACTCTGAACCACAAATAAAGGAATGTTTAGAAGGTTGGAAGGCTTACAGCTAAAGGAATTGGTAGCAGAAGCAAGAAATCCATTGCTTTCTAATACAAGACCCTCAGCCACTCCCAGACAAGCCATCTTCGGTGAGGCAAAGCAGGGGAAGGATCAGTGCAGCCACACAACCACAGATGCCTGACAGACCGTGGATATAAAAGTATGGATATACTTTTTTTTGTGTGTCTGTTCATTGGTCTCTCGCTGTCTGAGCACCTCCAGTCTGGTGACTAGAGTGGGTGCCTGAGAAAGTGAACACCCCACCCCCTCCCCTGGAGGATGCTACTACGCATGCACACAGATCTCCTTAAAATTTAAAGAGACAGTTTCCATTTAAAACCAAACAGCAGCGCAAAATGACCACAGCTGGCCCTGAATTGTTTATCATTAGGAAAAAGGTCTGAATGGGGGTTTGGAGCAGGATAAGCAGACTAAAAAGGAAACAGGTTGAAAATTAAATCCTGAGTTACATCATAACGACCAACAGAGGCATCTTGAAATTTCTCAGGAAGAAGAGTGAAAAGGGAAGCCTATCTCCTGATCACATCTACCTGGAGCCAATTAGAAA
>NW_006427718.1:0-1101 GCF_000296735.1 Chrysochloris asiatica | reverse complement strand
CTAGTTCTGGCTTCCATCTCTTCTAGTCTGCTCCTTTCCCATTTCAGCCTATTGTCCATTCCTGATATCTTATTATTGATCACCTGGACATCTTTTTGCAGGTTTTTAATTGTTTCCAATGTTGTGTCAACCCTATTTGATTGTTCCTGCAGTACTTTCCTTACTTCTTTATTTTCTTCAACCCCTTTTCAGAGTATTTGAATTTGTTTCCATATCATTCTTCTGAATTCCCTCTTAGGCATATCCAGAACCTGCTCCTCCTCCTCTATGAAGCCATTGTTTGTCTCCCGCTCATTTGCATCAGCTGCTCTCTTCTGTTTTTGGACATGTTTCAATAAGGTTTGTTGTTTTTTATTCGTCATGATTATTATTTTATTATTATTATTAATATGATCAAGAGATAGGCTTCTCTTATCACCTGTAATGCATAGCAGGTGTTGTTAGGTCTTGTCTCGGTGGTGGAGTTTTATGGTGTATTCTTATAGCTTGGCTATATGGCCACAATTCCTGTCTCTTTTTAGGTGACATAGGAAGGAAAAGTTCCCACCTCTGGGAAAGATGTGTGATCAAAAGAACCAAAAGCAGAAGTAATATGGACACATAGATAAAAATCATTACTTTGGAGCAGAGATACGGCTTTGGGCAACTTTCCCGTGCTACTCCATCAGTGTGTGTGCACATAGAATCCTCCAGCAGGGGGTGGAGGTGACCCCTCTTTGAGGCTCCTCCTCTAGCCACTACTATATATTTGGGCAGATATATACTGGGGAGTTAATGGGAGAAAGATCATCCACTATTTTTGACTCTGCCTATTAGCAGCGCAAATCTCAGGATGGTTGAGTCTTATGAAGCTGAGGTTTTAGTTTTTCAAATTGCTTTATATTGACCGATTTGGCAGTGTCAGCAGGTATAGGTTTCTACCACAATAGCTGGAAATTCCAATCTGCTACCTGGAAGGAAGGCGAGTTTCCCTGCCCCCGGCTCAGATACACAGCCTCAGATTTGGGCCCGCTGGTGATGTCATAAGTCGCCACTCAGCTCCCTCTCTCTGTACCGTGGGAAAACTGTCCTGCCTGATGTCCAGGCTGAGAACTAATGTTG
>NW_006427717.1:0-1116 GCF_000296735.1 Chrysochloris asiatica | reverse complement strand
TGTGGTGGTGAGGCAGGATGCATGAAGGGGCAAGGGTGAGAGTCAAGATTGGAGTACCTTCAGAGGACCCATCAGGCCTGATGCTGTGGGTATGGCAAGGAACAGTGTAGTTTCCTCAAAGATTTCCAGTCTTAGTTATGAATGATGGCTTTAGCATAAAGGACAAATGCCAAGGGTAGACTCACTGGTGGGATGGCCAGACTTCGTCTCTCATACTTTGGATGTATTGTCAGGAGGGACCAGTCACTGGAGAAGAATATCATGTTTGTTGAAGTGGAGGCTCAGAGAAAAAGAGGAAGACACCCAATGAGATGGATTGGCACAGTGGTGGCAGCGGTGGGCTCAGGCGTGGCAACGATTGTGAGGTTAGCCCAGGATTGGGCAGTGTTTCATTGTGTTGTGCATAGGGTCACTATGAGTTGTTAACTCGATGATACCTAACAACAACAACAACAAGTGGTTCTGATGGAGGAAAGAGCTGGTCATTTGCTTTCTTGACGATGACAGCCTAGGAAACCCTCTGGGGCAGTTCTACTCTGGTATATAGGATTGCTGAGTCAGAATCTACTCTACAGAAAACATCAACAACCAAACAAGTTTGTCACATTCCTGTCAAGGAATGTTGTCAGGGGCCCCCTGGGGCTGCAAACAGTTGGTGCTTTCAGCTGTTAACCAAACAATTGGTTGAGTCCACCCAGAGGCACCTTGAAAGAAAGATCTGGTGAGTTACTTAAAAAGGTAGAAGTTTTGTAACAAGGAAGGGAGTGATTAAATCTCCAGGATAGGAGCGGAGACCTCTGGGACCATCAGTGGAGAAGAGCCGAGAGCGGGACCCTACCCAGAGAAACAGAGAGGCCTGAGATGGAGGCAGAGATGATGACGTGGAGTGATGAAGTGACTGGGGACTTTGGACCCAGAGAGGGAAAGGGACTGTGGGCCGAAAACAGGGGGGAGGAGGGGGAAGTGTAGGGGGCTGGTTTCTGGGATATACCCTTTGGGTGGTTGATGATGCATGGAGGGGATTGGAACCATGGCAATGAGATGATATACGATGGAATGAATGTAAAACTAAATTTCCCCAATGTAAATTATCATGTAATTCACAATAAAACATTA
>NW_006427716.1:0-1043 GCF_000296735.1 Chrysochloris asiatica | reverse complement strand
TCCAAACGATTAATAATAGAATATCAGAAATGGACAATACATTGAAAGGGCAAAGGAATAGAATTGAGATAGAAGCCAGAACTAGTGAGCTAGAAGATAAATCTCTCAACACTACTAAGATAGAATACAAAAAAAGATTAAAAAATCTGAAGAAGACTTAAGATTCATGTTGGATAACATGAAGAGGAATAACTTAAGAATTATTGGCATTCCAGAACAGGAACAATCACACAATTCCACAGAGAAGACAGTTGAAGAAATGCTGGAAGAAAATTCTCCTAACATCCTGAAAAGTGAAAAGATAAACATTCAAGAAGCTCAACGAAGAAAAAAGATGGCAGATCGGGTGGAACTGTAATGACGAGCTCTGCCGAGAACAACACAGAATACCCGACCAAGCAGGCTCAGGGGATGGTCCCATAGTCTGAACCACATATAAAGGAATATTTAGAAGGTTGGAAGACTTACAGCTGGCAGAAGTTTGTGGCAGAAGCAAGAAATCCATTGCTTCCTGGTTCGGGACGCTCAGCTGCTCCAGGAGCCGCTATTTTGTGTGAGGCCAAGCGGGGAAAGGATCAGAGCAGCCACAGACACCTGACGGAGCCACAGAGATAGAGGTATGGACGGTCTTTTTTTTTTTGGTATCTTTTCGTTGGTCCCTTGCTGTCTGCGTACCTCCATTCTGATAACTATAGGGGTGCCTGAGCTGGTGGATACTCCAGCCCCACCCTCAGAGGGTTCTACTACACATGTGCATAGATCTCGAAATTAAAAGAGACAGTATCCACTTAAAACCAAACGGCCGGCCGACAGATACTCAGCCCAAGAGCAGGCCTTGAACTTTTCTTGTTTGCTTTTAGTTCTGTTTTTTAACACAGGAAAGAGACCTCATATTAGGCTACAGGTTGGTTTTTTTTTCAATTTTTAAAAAATGATTTATTTTTATTTTTATTTTATTTATTTTTCTTCCTTCTTCTTCTCTCCCTCCTCTCTCTTTTCTGTGAACGGAGACCGCAGTATCAGTCTGGTTTTTGTTGTTGCTG
>NW_006427715.1:0-1124 GCF_000296735.1 Chrysochloris asiatica | reverse complement strand
TGTATATGAACAAATTGGACTTGTCTACCATGTAGCTAGATCTCAGTATATGGACATGTTGGACTCATCAGCCATGTAGCCAGGTCTCTGTGTATGAACATGTTGGACTCATCTGCCTTGTAGCTAGTCCTTTATATATACATATGTTGGACTCATCTGCCATGTACCTAGCTCTCAGTATATGGACACGTTGTACTCATCTGCCATGAAGCTAGAGCTCTGTATATGGAAATGTTGCACTGCTCTGCCATGTAGGTAGCTCTCTGTATATGGACACGTTAGACTCATCTGCCATGTATCCAGAACTTCATGTATTGAAATGTGACACTACTCTTCCTCATCTGCCATCTAGCTATAACTCTCTGTATATGGACACGTTGGCCTCATCTGCCATATATCCAGAATTCTGTGTATTGAAATGTTGCACTACTCTGCCATGTAGCTAGCTCTCTGTATATGAAAATGTTGGCCTCATATGCCTTGTAGCTAGAATTCTGTATATGGAAATGTTGCGATACTCTGCATTGTAACTAGCTCTCTGTATATGGACACGTTGACCTCATCTGCCATATATCGAGAACTCTGCATTTTGAAATGTTGCGCTAGTCTGCCATGTAGCTAGCTCTCTGTATATGGACACGTTGTACTCATCTTCCATGTATACAGAACTCTGTGTATTGAAATGTTGCACTACTCTGCCATGTAGCTAGCTCTCTGTATATGGACACTTTGTACTCATCTGCCATGTAGTTAGAACTCTGTATATGGAAATGTTTCAGTACTCTGCCATGTAGCTAGCCCTCCATTTAATGACATTTTTTTACTCATATGCCATGTACTTAGCTCACTGTAAATGGATATGTTGGACTGATCTGTCATATACTTAGCGAACATAATGAACATATTGGACTTGTCTGCCATGTAGCTAGATCTCAGTATATGGACTTGTTGGATTTATCAGCCATGTAGCTAGCTCTATCTGTATGAACATGTTGGACTCATCTGCCTTGTTGTGAGCCCTCTAAATATACCCATGTTGGACTCATCTCCATGTATATAACTCTTCATATATATACATATGGGACTCATTTGCTATGTAGCTAGAACTCTGTATATGGAAATGT
>NW_006427714.1:0-1116 GCF_000296735.1 Chrysochloris asiatica | reverse complement strand
GTCAGGACCTTTCCCCAGAGATGATAAAGAGAGAAAACCTTCCTCTAGAGCCGATACTCTGAATTTGGACTTTTAACCTCCTAAATTGTTGTTGTTGTTGTTGTTGTTGAGTGCCTTCGAGTCGGTTCCGACCCATAGCAACCCTGTACAGGGTTTCCGAGGGTGTAAATCCTTACGGGAGTAGAAAGCCTCATCTTTCTCCCAGGTGGGGTAATCTTTTCAACAAATGGTGGGGGAATAACTGAACACCTTTATACAAAAAAAAAAAAATCCTTAAGAGCCAGCAATATCTGAATTTGGACTTTTAACCTCCTAAATTACAAGAGACTAAATTTCTGTTTGCTAAAGTCATTCATTTGTGGTATTTTGTTATGACAGTACTAGATAACTAAGACATCCATTAAAATGTTGTCCCAAATAAACACACCTTAGACACAAAGAAAAAATTACCAAAAATTCAAAGGGTGAAAAAGCATATATCAAGAAATAAAAACCAAAAAAGAGCAGGTATGACAAAATTAATTTCTGATAAAATACACTTTAAGGCAAAAAAAAGCATATGAGACAAGGAAGGACATTATATACCCAGCAGGAGGACATAACCATAATAAGTATTTACATACATAATAAAGAGCCCCAATACACAAATCAAACTTCAATTGAATTAAAAAGAGATATAGAAAGATCCAAAATGATAGTTGTTGTTGTGGTTAAGTGCGGTTGAGTCAATTCTGACTCGATAGCGACCCTGTATAGGGTTTCCAAGGAGCTTGAACCACTGACCTTGCAGTTCAAACTACTTTACAGTCTGATGCATTAGCCCACAGCGCCACACCAGGACTCCATGATAACAGTTGTTGTCGTTGTTGTCATGTGCCGTGGTAGGAAATTTTAATGCACCACTTTCAATGAAGGACAGAATAACTACAAAGAAACTCAGTAAGACACAGAAGAGCTAAACTATACAATCAATCTTCTTGACCTCACCGATATATATATATATATATATATATATATATATATAGATCATTCCACACCATATACACATGGAACATTCTCCAGTAGAGACCGAATGTTAGACCACAAATCAAGCCTCAGTAAATCTAAAAGCATCAA
>NW_006427713.1:0-1082 GCF_000296735.1 Chrysochloris asiatica | reverse complement strand
GGAAATATGCTAAATAAACCATGAAGGATATTCAAAGTTATAATGAGGAAAATATGTATTGACATCGGGGCGAGAACCAAGATACATTGTACAACAAAGACTACCATGTTACTAGACAGTGTGAGAGTCCTGAGCCCATCGAAAATAGAGATTAACATTACTTAAGCAACATTGTAAGACCATAGTTGGTACCTGAGATGATAAAACATGTGTGTTAATTATGGGTCTAAGTAAAATGAAATCCTTGTTGGCTTTAAGCGTTTCTCAATTGACCCTGATATTTATTTGTCCAGTGATGAGGATTTGTTTTCTTTACATTGGGTTATAATGCATACTCAAGGCTGTAGTCTTGGATCTCTATCAGTAAACAAGGTTGTGTCGTCTTCAAATTGCAGGTTGTTAATGATCTTTGCGCTTGTTCTGATTCCACATTCTGCTTCATATGAGCCAGTTCTCAGATTATTTCCTCAGGATACATCCTGAATGAGTGTGGTAAAAGAATATAAGGCTGACACCTTTATAGATCTTAAATCAATCAAGATCTCCCTGTTCTGCTCCAGTCTATGTTCCCCATGAGCACAAATTAATGTTCTGACATTTTTATTCTTCACAACATTATCCATAGTTTGTTAGGATTCACACAGTTAATTATTTTAGCATAGTTAATAAAGCACAAGTAAACATCTTTCCTATATACTCTCTATTCAGCAAGAATCCATTTGATGTGAGCAGTGATATCCCTCAGTTCAAATCCTCTTCTGAATCCAGCTTGAACGTGTAGCAGGTCCCTCTTGATGGAATACTGCATCTATTTATTAATTGCTAATTATTAATTGCTTACAGAAAATTTTATTTATATGTGAAGGTTCAATGAGTTCCTCTATCTTTGAAACACCTCTTTTGGGGACAGGGCTTAAATATGGATCTCTTCCAATTGATTACCCAGGTTGCTATCTTCCAAATTTCTTGGCATAGACAAGTGAGAGCCTCTAACGTGTCATCTGTTTTTTGAGACATTTCAGTTGGTATTCTGTCAATTCCTGGAGCCTTATTTTACCAGTGCTTTAAGTGAAGCTTCTACT
>NW_006427712.1:0-1124 GCF_000296735.1 Chrysochloris asiatica | reverse complement strand
TCTCTAGAGAAGCAAAACCAATGAAAGTTTATATATATACATATATATATATAAAGTTTATATCAAGGAAATGGCTCACAATTGTGGAAATGGGGATGTCCCAAGTCTGAGTCAGATGAACCAGATCAGAAGGCAAGCAAGCAGGCAGGTAGGTCTGGCAGGTGGGCAGGTCCAGCAGGCAAATACACAAGACAGCAAACAGACAGCAGACATACAGGCATACAGGCAATAGAACAGGCCCCTGGCTCAAGTCCAAAGAACTGGAGATTGGAGGATGAGTTAGATGCAAGTCCTAGACCCAACAGAAAGCAAACATGCTTTGCCTGATTGTCCATTATATTGGAAGTAAGTTACACTCTCAAGGAAATATCTTTTAAATTTATTGGCTGCTGTTAACCAATTGTTGTTAGGTGCCATCATTGTTATTAGGTTAATCATTGTTGTTAGGTGCCATCAAATTGGTACAGACTCATAGTGACCTTATGTACAACAGAATGAAACAATGTCCAGTCCTGCACCAGCCTCACAATTGTTGCTCTGCTTGAACCCATTACTGTTGTCACTGTGCCAATCTATCTCGTTGGAGGACTTCCTCTTTTTCTCTAACCCTCTACTTTAAAAAAAAAAAAAAGGTTTTATTGTGAATTATGTGATAATTTATATGGGAGAACATTAGCTTTATATTCATCCTATTGTATATCATTTCATTGCCATGGTTACAATCCCCTCAATGCATCATCAATCAACCAAAGGTTTTACACTGCAAGCCTTCCTCCTGGTCATCAGTACACAGTCCCTCTCCCTCTCTGGGTCTAGAGTGCCCAACCGTTCCATCTCTCCACGTCATCATCTCTGCCTCCATCTCTGGTGTCACTGCTTCTCTGAGTAGGGTCCCACATTTTGATCTTCTCCCTTGATGGTCCCAAGGGCCTCTGTTCCTGGACTGCAACGTCAACCACCCCTTTCATTTTGCTACAAAATGTCTACCTTTATATTTCCAACCCTCACAGTCAGTTCTGATAGCAATTATTCATTTTTGTGCCACATGAGTGCCATCCCTATCTTCTTTCATCAGCCCCACCCAGACAGATTGGTTACTACTCAGTGGAGATTCTACCTTCCTC
>NW_006427711.1:0-1070 GCF_000296735.1 Chrysochloris asiatica | reverse complement strand
GTAAAACCGTGGTTTAAAATGTCACACACTTAACTGAGGTTCAAAAAAATGGTTTTTAAAATATACTGGTTAACATTTCAAGCTACAGTGTTTTCTGATTTTTAAATGTCTTTTTAAAATGAGGAATTTGACGAATCTTCGCCCAAGCAACCTACAAATCCTTATGCATCATCTAAAGCAGCTGCTGAATGTTTTGTACTGTCTTATTGGGAACGGTATAAGGTAAGAGCTGATTTCAAAACTTTTTAACCTTTTTTTTTTTCCTTTGCTGATAAAACATCATTATCCACATTACAGTTTTAGCTTATAAAGATGTATGAGGGGACTTCTGAAAGTTCATGGAACAATAAAGGGCCATGAACTTGTTCAGCTCATCATTTAAGGGAACAATTTGCATGTACTTTTCTCCTAGTTCAGTGATCCTTAGTGTTATGCTAATAGTGAAAAACATTTAGGAATTCCCGGGCTCCCAGGAGTCCACTGAGTGGAGGAAGACAGGGAGAGGACAGTTCACTTAGCTGTAGTGGACTGCTTCCTGCATGCTTCAGTTCTATTGGGTCCTCATGAACAGGAGGACTTGCCCAGGGTGGCCACAAGGACCCTGCTCCGGAGGCAGCCGTAATTACCTATGTGATTCATTAGCTTTACGTCCCTTCATTAGTCTTTTCCACCAGTCTTCTCTGGGAGTTTATAAGCGCTGGGTTTGAATGGAAAGCCAGGGAATGGATTAAGATTCTCTTGCCTTTCGTGCTGCAGTTGCGTTGGCCCCTTCTCCCTTTCATAGCAGCTCTCTGTTTTTGTATGAGTTGGTACAAGAGAGAGCCAACATGAAGTGTAACATCTAAACAAATCCATAATCCTAGAGGCAGCCTCTGAAATAAGCAAGTGGAACATCTTCAGTTTTCTGCTACCAAACTCAAGAAACCTGCCTCCAATAGAGAGAATGTTCAAAATCCTTTTGGAACATTTACCTTTGTCTGAATCCCATCCTCTCCCGACTAGTCTTACATTAGGAAAAGAATCCCTTCCAAAGTCATTCATATCTTAGAATTCCCTTTATCTTTTTTTTT
>NW_006427710.1:0-1040 GCF_000296735.1 Chrysochloris asiatica | reverse complement strand
CTCCTCAAAATTTAAAGTGACAATATCTACTTAAAACAAAGCGGCCACCATTCATCTGTCAGTTTGTTGTACTGTGATAGCTTGTGAGTTGCTGTGATTCTGAAAGCCATGCTACCGTTATTTTAAATAC
Source organism: Chrysochloris asiatica (assembly GCF_000296735.1). Lineage (NCBI taxonomy): Eukaryota > Metazoa > Chordata > Mammalia > Afrosoricida > Chrysochloridae > Chrysochloris > Chrysochloris asiatica. Next base: position 910 of record NW_006427710.1, on the reverse strand, counting down.
CAGCAGGGTCACACATGGTGGACAGGTTTCAGATTAGCTTCCAGTCAAAGACAGACAAGGAATAAAGAGTGATGAACTACTTCCGAATCTTTAGTCACTGAAAAACTTATGAATAGCAGAGAAACACTGTCAGATACAGTGCAGGAAAATGAGCCCCTCAGGTTGAAAGGCACTCAATACGCAACTAGGGAAGAGCTGCCTCATCAAAGTAGAGTTGACCATGATGACGCAAATGGAGTAAAGCTTGTGAAAGAAAAGTCCAGGGGACCTACATTTGCTGATGGGGCACATCTCAAAATGAAGAGAAACAGCTGTAAACATCCATTGAAAATCAGAACGTGGAATGTACGAGGTATGAATTTGGGAAAATTGGAAGTTGTCAATAATGAAATGGAATGCATAAACATCAATATCTTAGCTGAAATAGACTGGTAATGGCCATTTTGAATTTGACAACCACCTGGTTTGCTATGTCGGGAATGACAAATTGAGGAGAATGGTGTTACATTCATTGTCAAAAAGAACATATCCAGATCAGTCATGACGTACAATGCTGTCTGTGATAGGATAATATCAATGTGCCTAGGGAAGCCCAGTTAATACCACTAATATTCAAATTTATGCACCAACCGCTAAAGTCAGTGAGGATGAATTAGAAGAATTCTACCAACTATTTCAATGTGAAATTGATCGAACTTGCAATCAAGATGTATTGATCATTACTGGTGATTGGAATGCAAAGGTTGGTAGCAAAGAGGAAGGATCAGAACTTGGAAAATATGGCCTTTGTGGTACAAAATGATGCTGGAGAATGCATGATATAATTCTGCAAAACCAATGAATTATTCATTTCAAATACCTTCTTTAGACAGTATAAGAGACAACAATACACATGGACCTCACCAGATGG
>NW_006427709.1:0-1124 GCF_000296735.1 Chrysochloris asiatica | reverse complement strand
GGGCTGCGAACCTCAAGGTCAGCAGTTTGAAACTACTAGCTGTTCCATGGGAGAAAGATGAGACTTTCTGCTCCTGTAAAGATTTACAGCTACGAAACCCTGTGCAGGGTTGCTGTGAGTTGAAATGAACTCCAGGGCACATCACCACCAAAGCAGAGTTAGAAAGTAAAAAATTCACGGAAATGAATAGAGAAGAAGAAGAAAGAGTAAACAAAAACAGCAAAACAATGAAAGGAAAAACCACACATAAAAAAAATAGTGCAGAGAAGAGAAAGCTCTGGAGGTGGGACTACCTGCCAGCCAAGGAGCTCAGGAGGTGGGTGTGGGAGGGATGTGACTGCAGAGTCCTGGCCCTACATGGAGTTCCTCTAGGCCTAAGTCTTATCTATGTTGATGGCAGTCAATCCAGAAGTACTGGATTCCCGAGGCCCTTGATGGAGTTGGTTTCACTATCTGTTAGGATAACCAGGCAGCTGGGAACAGGGAGGCTGGTTATGAGAGTTGCTTGAATCCAGGCACCATAGTGGTGATGCTGGTTCCTGCCTCACACTGGCGTGGCTCACAACCACATGGTTCCTAACTCTGGGAGAGCAGGGTCTGCTCTGGGGGTGGATGAGGTTGGGAGCTGGCTACACCTCTGATCACCTAGGGAGCATAGGGGAAAAAGAAAGAATTGCACCTTTCCTGCTGCCTGTGTGAATCTGTTCTTCTAGGCCACCTTCTGTTGCCACATCTGCTGCCAAAAGTTCACAGTGGTCATGCTGTATCTGGCTGTTCACCAGTCACTCATCCTTTCACACTGTCCCTGCTCAGCTTCTCCTCCCAGCAAGCACTTAGTCTTACCAATCCTCTGAGGTTCAGGGTTCTAGGATTTTCATCAGTGTTTGTTTCATTTGTTCTCTTGTATCTTTGTTTTAGAGGCTCCATGTAGTACATCTGCCTAGTCCGCCATCTTGCTGGAAGTCTGTTTCTGCTAACATATTTATTATTTTCAGTACTATTTGTGTGGATCCAAATTTCTATCTGGTATTGTTTTCCTATTCCTTTAAGAGCTTCACTGTACATTTCTTGTATTACAAGTATAAGCCATTGCCATTTAGTCTGTTCTGACTCACAGCAAACCC
>NW_006427708.1:0-1124 GCF_000296735.1 Chrysochloris asiatica | reverse complement strand
TGGGCAAAACTGCTGCACAGGAACTTTTTAAAGTGTTGAAGAGCAGAGATGTCAGCTTGAGGACTAAGGTGGGCCTGCCCCAAGCCATGGTATTTTCAATAACCTCATATGGATGCAAAAGCTGGACACTAGATAAGGAAGACCATAGACGAATTGATGCTTTTGAGTTATGGTGTTGGAGGAGAATATTAAAAGTGCCATGGGCTGCCAAAAGAAAGAAGTGCAGCCAGAGTGCTCCTTGGAGGCCAAAATGGCCAAACTTTGTCTCTCATACTTTGGACATATTATCAGGAGGGACCAGTCTCTGGAGAAAGATATTATGTTTGTAAGGTGGAGGGAGGGTCAGAGAAAAAGAGGAAGACCCCCAGCGAGATGGATTGGCAAAGTGGCAGCATCAATGGGCTCAAGCGTGGCAAAAATTGTGAGTTTGGCCTAGGATCGGGCAGTTTTTTGTTCTGTTGTGCTGTTGTGCATAGGGTCGCTATGAGTCAGTAATGACTCTATGACACCTAAGAACAACAACAACAACAGCCACTTAGATGGTGTCCTTCACTAATGTCTGCACCTCTGTCTTGTTTGGAACTGGAAGAGCTAGCAATTGGAAGGCCAATCACTTAGTTACTTACCTGCACTTTTACCTTGGAAGATGTTCATGGTGAGGGGCAGGAAGACAGGAATTAAAAATGACCACTGATGATATCGATTGAAAGCTGAAGACTCAGGGGGGCAAGTAATTGGATTGAATGGTAATTGAGTTTCAGAATTAACGTGCTGGGATCTGAATTCCTTACTTTAATTAGATTTAGACTTGGATTATCTCTTTTAAATTAATGGTGTTTCCATTTATGCTTTTAATCCCCGGCCTCTACTCAATAGAGAAGTCTTTTCATATGAAGCAATAGAGATCTGTCGTTCACCTCTCTTTCAGGTCCCTGCTGTTCTCTCCTCATCAGCCAAGGTCAACTGACCCAGGTCTTCACAAATCCTTCTCGTTAATTGTCCCGTTGAATCATAGAATGAGAGCACCTGAAAAGACTTTTACAACTCTAGCAGAAAGTCTTATTTTCCTCCCATAGAGCAGCTGCTGGATTAGAACTATTGATCTTATGTTTAGGAGCCCAGTG
>NW_006427707.1:0-1078 GCF_000296735.1 Chrysochloris asiatica | reverse complement strand
GTTCTACCAGACCTTCAAGGAAGAGTTGTCATCAATTCTACTCAAAATATTCCAGAATATAGAGGATGGAAAACTTCCTAATACATATTATGAAGGAAGCATAACCCTCAGACCAAAAACCGGGGTAGGACATCACTAGGAAAGAAAATTATAGACCAATATCCCTCATGAACATAGATGCAAAAATTCTCAACAAAATCCTAGCCAACAGAATCCACCAGCACATCAATCAATCAATAAATAAATAAATAACACATCATGACCCAGTGGGATTCATATCAGGGATGCAAGGATGGTTCAACATTAGAAAAACAATCAATGTAATTCCTCATATAAACAAGAAAAAAACAAAAAACATAATCATATTGATTGATGCAGAAAAGGCAAAATCCAAAATCCATCCCTGATAGAAACACTGAACAAAATAGGAATTGAAGGGAAATTCCTCAACATAATCAATAGCATATATACAAAACCAACAGCCTACATTACTCTCAATGGAGAGAAACTGCAAGCCTTCCCTCTGCAAACAGAAACTAGACAAGGATGCTCTTTGTCATGACTCCTATTCAGCATTGTGCTGTAAGTCTTAGCCAGAGCTATATAGCAAGATAGGGAAATCAAGGGCATCTGAATTGGCAAAGAGGAAGTAAAACTCTATTTGCAGATGATATGATCCTACATATAGAAAACCCCAAAGACTCACTAAAAAAGCTACTAGACCTCATTGGTGGATTCAGCAAAGTGGCAGGGTGTAAGATCAACAACCAAAAATCAGTTGGATTCCTCTATACCAATAACAATAGTGCTGAAAAGGACATTAGGAAAACAATACCATTTACAATAGCCACCAATGGAAGAAATATCTAGGAATAACTGTAACCAGAGAAACAAAAGACCCATACAAAGAAAAATACAGAACACTACTACAAGAAACCAAAAGGCACTTGCAAAAATGGAAGAATATACCATGCTCCTGGATAGGAAGACTTAACATTGTGAAAATGTCAATACAGCCTAAAGCAATTTACACATATAATGCATTACCAATCCAGATCCCAACGACATTCTTCAAAGA
>NW_006427706.1:0-1123 GCF_000296735.1 Chrysochloris asiatica | reverse complement strand
TGACTTGATGGCACTTAACAAAAGTAATAACTAGTTGTATGATATGGAGGCCAGGCAGCCCCCCTTTTTGAGCTTCTTTTTCACATCGAAGGAATTGTAGGCATTCCTGGCATCCTATTTTAGCTCCTACTCTTATGTAATCTGTTTTGTTTCTGTAAATTGGTTATTTCACCTCTAATTTTGTGTGCATTGAGTTTGTATAGCAAAAATTATTTTAACTTGCCATTTACTTTTTCTTATATTTTTATCAGTAGAATCCTAACCGATGAGATTTCATTTTTTATTGTTAGGGACATAGGGAATCAGCTACCTGAAAGCTTCAGTTATTAGAAAAACATTTACAAAGCATCACTTATTTTCACTTTTTCTGTGGCCAAGAGTGAAAATTCCTTGAATGCATGAGGGTGATGTCGGGTGAAAAGCCTTGGAACATCAGTGGATATGAGATTTTGGTATACCTTAAGATTACTCAGTGGCTTTATCTTTGGTCATTTTCTATATCTGCTATGCTGTTCTTCACAAGTAGAATGCGAAAGCATCTAGGAATGTTGCAGAGGGTGGTGTTGATCTGGGAGTGAGAAGGACAGCAGAGGGTACACATAGAAATACAATCTAAAACAATGGACTATAACAACTCAGAGGAACCTCAGAGGTCATCTGCTCTACCTTACCAATTTGTACACAAGGAAAAAGAGTAACTCTTCAAGGGCAACCAGTAATAATACAGAGACCAAATCCAGGCTGAGATCAGACCACAGTTGTGAAAAATTTTGTTGTTCTTGTTAAATGCTGTCGGTTCCAACTCACAGCGGTTAAATGAGTCGGTTCCAACTCACAGCGACCCTTTATAGGGGCTCTGAGGAGCAGCTGGTTGGTTTGAACCATCAACCTTGTACTTTACAGTTCCATGCTGATCCTACAGCACCTGTCACCCAGTTGCAACAATTATCAATTCATAAGAAACTTATTTCATCTCTTGTTTCACTCTGCTTTTCTTCTCAGTTTATTTTGAAGCAAGTTTCAGTCATATCCTTTTGTCCATAACTATTTCAGTAAATGTATCTAAAAGAGTAATCTTTTTTCTAGACCCAATTGCAGTTGTCTTGATTCCTACTCATGGTAA
>NW_006427705.1:0-1124 GCF_000296735.1 Chrysochloris asiatica | reverse complement strand
GGGTTTCTGAGGCTGTAAATCTTTACTGGAGCAGAAAGCCTCATCTTTCTTCTGCGGAATGGCTGGTAGTTTCAAACTTACCTTGAATTGGGAGGAACTAGGAAACACTCCTTTAAATAAAAAAAACAAAACTTTTTTATTGTGAATTGTGATAAAGAAGACCAGAGAAGAATTGATGCATTTGAGCTATGGTGTTGGAGGATCATATTCAAAGTACCATGAATTGCCAAAAGAACAAATCAATATGTGTTCAAAGAAGTATAGTTGGAATGCTCCTTGGAGGCCAGGGAGGCCTGACTTCATCTCTTATATTTCAGATATGTTGTTGGGAAGGACCAGTCCCAGGAGAAGGATATAATTTTTGGCAAAATGGAGGGCTGGAAAACAAGAGGAAGGCTCCCACCAAGATGGACCTGCACAGTAGCAGTAGTGATGGGCTCAAATGTAGCATCTATTGTGAAGTTGGCACGGGATGGACCAGGCACTGTTTCCTTCTGTTGTCCATAGGGTCACTATGAGTCAGTACCAACTAGATGGCACCTAACATCAACAACAAATTGTAAATTCATTGAAGGCTTACAGAGATCATAAGTTTTATATACAACAATGACACACTTGGTTTAATCTCAGTGATTGCAAGCCCCTCCAAGTCACAGCAGTTACCCTGCTTCCTCCCTGTGCTGCCTAGTTCTATTCCACTCTCCTACCGAACCCATTTGAAACTTATCCCAGATAAAGTTCGCCCTTTTAATCTTAAATGGTTGGCCATTCTGTGGTGAGCATGCCTCAATAGTTCTGTTGTACTTCCACTTCCCTTCACCCTAAAACATAGACCTATCCACTGCTTGGTTCAAAACTGGACCACAAGACTGAAATCTGCTTCAGACCCAAAGGGTGACCAAGGGCCATAGTCTGAAGTTCCTCCAGTATCTTTTTTATAATTTTGAGTTTTGTTCCACAATGTCTTCTACTGTATCTGGGACCTTCTAATGGGACTCTATTCATTTCATAATGATAGCTAGGTACCATCTTGTTCTTCTGGTCTCAGAGTCATGGATATTTTTGTTTTCCATTAGTCCATTGGACTAAATTATTCCAAACATCTTTATTTCTCATCACTCTTC
>NW_006427704.1:0-1107 GCF_000296735.1 Chrysochloris asiatica | reverse complement strand
TTTGGTACCTATCTTGCACAAACTTTTCAAAACCCAAGTCTGTTGTGGATGGTTTCATAAGCAGAGCCATGGCTGATGTGCAAATGATTTGCCATGTAACTCACTGTCATTTATTTATTTGACAGATTTATTTCATGTGCATGCTCAATGTTGTCATCAGCTGTGGATGTGGACAGGCATTTTAATATGACTAGAGTGTGAGTAATTTTTGACTCACCCTTGTATAAAAAAAGATAGGTTTATACCAAGAACATGACTCACACAGTTATTGTTGTTGTTAAGTGCCATCGAGTCAGCTCTGACTCATAGCGACCCTGTATAGGATGTCTGATTAGCAGCTGGTGGCATTGAGGTAGTCAAATCCCAAAATGGTTGGACAAATATCAGGCCGGAGTCTTCTGACTCATGTAGCTGCAGGGCTGATGAACCAAGATCTGCAGTCAGAAGGCTGGGCAGGCCAGCAAGTCAGCAGGTAAGATGACAGGCTGCTGCTGACGTAAGGACTGGCAGGCAATATGGCAGGCCACTGGCTCAAGTCCAAAGAACCAGAGGTTAGTTGATGAGCCAGATGCAGAATCCATCAATATGGAGAAGGCAATACTACTCAAGGACATTTTAATTTTAGGATTTGGATGGCTACTTATACTATAATTGGAAGATACTTGACCTTGCATTGATTGCACTGATCACCAGCCACTCCTCAGAAACCCTATACAGGGTCGCTATGGGTCAGAACCAACTCAATGGCACTTAACAACAACAACCATGGAATAAACTCTCATTATTTAAAAAAACACTTGTATTTAAAACAATGCTAATTGGTACCACAGGGTTCTGGTATGGCGCTGTGGGCTAATGTGCCAGACTGCAAAGTCATTTGAACTGTAAGGTTGGCAGTTCAAGCTCACCAGCTGCTCCTTGGAAACATTATACAGGGTTACTATGGATTGGGACCAACTCAATGGCACTTAACAACAACAAATAAAATTTTACACAGTTTAGTGGAATAAACTTTCATTATCTAAAAAAGCCTTTTCTTTAAAATGATGCTAATTGGTACCACAGTTAATGACAAACAGAAAAAAAAAAAATATATATATATATATA
>NW_006427703.1:0-1124 GCF_000296735.1 Chrysochloris asiatica | reverse complement strand
TCATTTGTTATTTTTCTTGTTGGTCTGGTATTTCTTTCAAGAAGTATCTTCTGTTCTTCTAGCCACTTGAGGCTGGTCTGCTTGTCCTTTCAAGTGGAGATTTCTCACCTCAGAAGTTTCTGGATGGGGTTCAGGATTCTACCTGTGGTCTTATGGAATGCAAATGCTCTTTAGGAATCCTCCTTCACTGGGTAAGTTGTAGCCCAATTTAGGTATTCCAATAGCATAGTGGTTCATAGTGGTTACTAACTGGGCTGATAATTTCATGGTCAGCAGTTTGAAACTACCAGCTGTTCTATTGGATAAAGATGATTAACAGCCTCAAAAACACTCTAAAGTGTCACTTCAAGTCAGAACCGACTCCATGGCACATAACAACAACAACAACAATCAATTACAGGCAGAAGATAGACTTACAAACTTTATATGGTGATATTTCTGGCTATTATTTTCTTTCCTGCTCAAGTGTCCCTTTTGCAATTGTACACAAGGGAAATCAAGATTCAAAAGACAGCCAAACATCTTAACATTATTTCCTCCCTTTAACTTATTCCAACCATGCCTCAATTCCTGTAACCCAGAGGTCTGTTGTTCCAAGGTTGTATGTTGTTGCCCTGGAGTCAGCACCAACTCATAGCAACCTTATGTACAACAGAATGAAAAAATGTCTGATCCTGGGTCAGCCTCACTGCTGTTGCCACACATGCGTCCATCGATGCTGCAACCTGGCCAATCCATCTCGTTGGGGGTCTTCCTTTATTTTCTCTGACCCTCCATCTTACCAAACATGATATCCTTCTCCAGTGACCGTTCCCTCTTGACAATATATCCAAAGTATGATAGACGAAATTTGGCCATCTTGGCCTCTAAGGAGCACACTGGCTGTAATTCATCCAAAACAGATCTATTGGTTCTTTTGGCATCCCATGACACTTTCAATATTCTCCTCTAACACCATAACTCAAAGGCATCAATTCTTCTACGGTCTTTCTTATTCACTGTCCAGCTTTAGCATGCATATGAGGTTATTGAAAATTCCATGGCTTGAGTCAGGAGCACCTTAGCTCTCAAACTGACATCTTTGCTCTTTTTGTGCAGCAGATTTTCCTAATGCAATATGTCAT
>NW_006427702.1:0-1071 GCF_000296735.1 Chrysochloris asiatica | reverse complement strand
CTTCTCTCATACTTCAGACATATTGTCAGGAGGGACCAGTTGCTGGAGAAAGATATCATGTTTGATAAGATGGAGGGCCAGAGAAAAAGAGGAAGACCCCCAGTGAGAAGGATTGGCAAAGTAGCAGCATCAGTGGACTCAAGCAACAATTGTGAGGTTAGCCCAGGACCAGGTAGTGTTTTTTCTGTTGTGTATAGGGTCGCTTTGAGTTGGTACTGACTTGATGGTACCTAACATGTTGACCTTGCACTGCTTTTATTCAGCACAAGGGGGCAGAATTGCCAAAGAAATATAACAAGACTTTCCAGTTAATTGTTGTTAAGTACCTTCGAGTCAGTTCCCACTCATAGCGGTCCTGTATATGGTTTCTGAAGAGCTGCTGGTGAGTTTGAACTGCCTACCTTGCTATTCAAATGGACCTTGAGGTTGAGTGCTTATCCTATGGCACAACATCAGGACTTTTGTAGCACCATGAAATGCTCATCTGGAACCTTTTTTAGAAAAACTTTTGTAGGAGTTTGTTGTTATGTGCCACTGAGTCAGTTCCATGACTCATAGCGACCCTTCATAGGGTTTCCTAGTAGTGACTGATGGGTTAGACCTTGTGGTTTGCAGTCCAGTGCTTATTCTACAGTGCCACACCAGTTAGATACAAGGAAAATTATTATCACGATCTTATTAAGAAGAAACAAACCAGAAAGGACAGCATTGTTAAAAATGTGAAAGGAATTACCAGGTTTTGAGCATTTACTGTAGATGAGGCACACTCATTCTCAATTAAAGTTTATGGGAACTATGAGATAAGTATTTTGGCTCTGGTGGACTTGTTTCCATTTTCTTCAGCTTCAGTTTGAATTTGCATATCAGTAATTGATGGTCTGTTCCACAGTCTGCCCCTGGCCTTGTTTTCACTGATGATATGGAGCATGTTCATCGTCTCTTTCCACAGATGTAGTCAATTTGATTTCTATGTATTCCATCTGGTGAGGTCCATGTGTAGTCATCTCTTATGCTGTCTAAAGTAGGTATTTGATATTAACAAATCATTGATTTTTGCAGAATTCTATCATG
>NW_006427701.1:0-1073 GCF_000296735.1 Chrysochloris asiatica | reverse complement strand
GGAACATTCTCCAGAATAGACCATGTTTTAGGCCACAAAACAAGTCTCCATAAATTTACAAATATCAAAATACTACAAAGCATCTTCTCAGACCACAATGCTATCAAATTAGAAATCAAAAATAGAAAAAACAAGGAAATCAAGACAAATACATGGAAACTGAACAACACCCTGCTGAAAAGTGACTGGATAGTAGAAGAAATCAAACGTAAATTTGCAAAATTCCTCGAAATCAACGAGAACGAAAACACAACATACTAAAATCTTTGGGACACGGCGAAAGCGGTGCTGAGAGAAAAATTTATTGCAATAAACACACACATCCAAAAAGAAATAAGAACTAAAATTAACACATTAGCACAGCATCTACAACAATTAGAAACAGACCAACAAAGGGAACCCACAGGCACCAAAAGAAAAGAAATAGTAAAGATCAGAGGAGAAATAAATGAGATAGAAAACAGAAAAACTAAAAACAATCAACAAGACAGGAAGCTGGTTCTTTGAAAGAATTAATAAAATTGACAGACCATTGGCAAAACTAACAAAAGAAAAGAGAGAGAAGACACAAATAACACTCATTAGAAATCACATGGGTAATGTCACAATGGAACCAAAGAAAATCAAAAGGATAATAACAGAATACTATGAAATTTGAAAACTTAGAAGAGATGGATATATTTTTGGATAAACACAACCTACCTAAACTTACATACAATGAAATAGAAAACCTGAACAGACCCATAACAAAAGAAGAATTTGACCAGGCCATCAAAAGACTCCCAAACAAAAAAAGTCCAGGCCCAGATGGCTTCACAGGTGAATTCTACCAAACATTCAGGGAAGAGCTATCACCAATCCTACTCCAATTATTTCAGAATATAGAGTTGGACGGAAAACTTCCTAATACATTCTATGAAGCAAGTATAACCCTCATACCAAAACCAGGGAAGGATGTTACTAAGAAAGAAAACTATAGACCAATGTCCCTCATGAACATAGATGCAAAAATTCTCAACAAAATCCTAGCCAACAGAATTCAGCAACACATCAAAAAGATAATATATCATGAT
>NW_006427700.1:0-1086 GCF_000296735.1 Chrysochloris asiatica | reverse complement strand
TCTTCTATCTTAGTAGTGTTGAGAGATTTATCTTCTAGCTCACTTTTTCTGGCTTCTATCTCTTCAATTCTACTCCTTTGCCCTTTCAGTGTATTTTCCATTTCTGATATTCTGTTATTAATCATCTGAACCTCTTTTTGTCTGTTTTGAATTGTTTCCAATGCTGTATCTATCTTATGTGATTGATCCTGCAGTGCTTTCCTAACTTCTTCCTTATTTTTCTCAACTCCATTGTATAGTGTTTTGATACATTTTGTAATAAGTTTTCTGAATTCCTTGTCAGGCATTTCCAAAGCCCTCCCATCTTCCAGAATGGAGTGTAGGTCTACTTCCAGCTCATTTGCCTCAGTCACTTTATCTTTTTTTCTGGACATGTGCAGGTATGGTCATCTGTTTCTGTTTGTTTGTTTGTTTGTTTGTTTGTTTGTTTTTTGGCATATTCAGGAATTATCTTGGCCTTAATACTTAGATGGATGTGTATTTTGGTATTTTTTATGCTTTCTGGTTGCCTCTAGGTAGATGTGATCAGGAAATGGGATTTCCTTTTCACTCTTCTTCTTGGGAAATTTGTTTCCAGATCATTCTTCTGAATTCCCTCTCAGGCATATCCAGAACCTGCTCCTCCTCCTCTATAAAGCCTTTGTCTGTCTCTAGCTCATTTGGATCAGCTGCTCTCTTTTGTTTTTGGACGTGTATCGATAATGTTTGTTGTTTTTTATTTGCCATGGTTATTATTATTATTATTATTATTATTAATATGGTCAGGAGATAGGCTTCCCTTATCGCCTGTAATGTGTAGCAGGTGCTGTTAGGTATTGTTTAGTGGTGGTGTATTATGGTGTATGCTTATAGCTTGGCTGTATGGCCACGATTGCTTCTTCTTCTTAGCTGACATAGGGAGGAAAAACTCCCATCTCCAGGAAAGATGTGTGATCAAAAGGACCAAAAGCAGAAGTAATATAAGTGCATAGACAGAAATCACCACTTTGGAACAGAGATGTGGCTTTGGTTAACTTTTCCATGCTACACCATCAGTGTGTGTGCAAATAGAAGCCTCCAGCAGAGGTGGGAGTGACCCCTCTTTCA
>NW_006427699.1:0-1125 GCF_000296735.1 Chrysochloris asiatica | reverse complement strand
TTCCACAGGAAAAGGATGAGGCTTTCTGTTCCCATAAAGATTTATAGCCCCAGAAACCCTGTACAGAGTCGCTATGAGTCTGGACCAACTTCATGGAATACCACCATCACCATTTTCATTTTGAACTCCTGGTGTGGCGCTGTAGGGTAAGCACTAGACTGCGAACCATAAGGTCCATGGTTTCTCGGTTCAAACCTACCAACTGCTCCTTGGAAACCCTATATAGGGCAGCTATGAGTTGGAATCGACTCGACAGCACTTAACAACAACAACAACATTTTCATTTTATTAATTTATTATTATATTAATATATACTTTCATATTAAATACATATTCTTAAATGTATTCCTTCTTAAATGTCTTAATGTCTTCCTTTACTTTTTGGAAACATTATGCCAAAATTATAACATGATGTTAAGCCAAAAAACAAAATCAAATAAACATTATTTTATTCTCCAAGGCCAAAGGGTGAGTTTCAAGAGTTTACAAAGTTAATCCTTAAAGCCATCAGATTGATATAAGGAAAAAAAAATGATGTGCCGACACTCCAAGCAGTGAAAACTATGGAACAGCGGTGCAATTACCTTGTTCCAAGTGGGCTGGGGTTACTTAGCTTTGGTCAGCCATATTAACACACAAGGCAGGCAATTCAGATCTCTCACTTGTTCTAGAGAAACAAGATGCCCAGGTTATTGCATTAAAAGTCTTCATCTAAAACATTTAGTGATTTAAACACTCTGATGTCATATAAGACACAAACAACAACAATAGGTTACTCTACCTTGTTGATCACTAAGTTACAGTGGGAAGATTACTAGATTTGGAATCGGAAAATACAAATCTGTGATTGACTTTCATTTAAACCCTGTACAGGGTCGCTATGGGTCGGACCCGACTCGATGGCACTTAACAACAACAACAACAACAACAGCCTCATATCATAACTCATTACAATTAAAATTAACACCTATTTGGTGTTAATCAGACAATAAGAACCCTGGGTATCAATATCCTAAACCAGTTGTGGTAGTAATTGTGTGCCGTAGAGTCAGTTCTGAGTCATAGTGATCCTGTATAGGGTTTCCAAAGTTGTTAAGGAGCTCTGGTAGCATAGTGGTTACTAAT
>NW_006427698.1:0-1124 GCF_000296735.1 Chrysochloris asiatica | reverse complement strand
GATCTATAGATCTATCTATCTAATCTATCTATCTATCTATCTATCTATCTATCTATCTATCTATCTATCTATAGAGAGAGTCCTGGTGTGGCACTGTGGGTTAATGCTCTGGACTGCAAGTCAGTTTGAACCATTAGGTCAGCAGTTCAAGCTCACCAGTTGCTCTGTGGAAACCCTATACAGGGTTTTTATAGATCAGAACCAACGTGAGGGCACTAACAACAACATATATATGGAAATAGGGGAGTTTATATATACAAGGAAACTTTAAAAGCTTGTTAAAAAAATTCCATGATCTTTTCATTCCGTTTCCCACAAAAGTTTGGATTCCCCAGATTATATACACACCCACATAAGCATCCTGCCAGCAAACTTCTAACCATGGTTCTTTTAAATAAGTGATATTTACAAGTTTAATTTAAAATCAAGAAATAAAATAGATATTCAGGATCTATACTATGTAAAGGGACAAGGAAAAGTGGCAAAATGTGGAAGAAGAATACAAGGTTTTATTCTGCTCCATTCCACTGGACCATTACCACCTCAAACCTCTTACCAATATTCAAAAGAGGAAATTCAAAGCTCAATGCTCCTCATCCCAAAAAGGATGTAATGAAAGGTCTAAATAGCTAAATTAATGGGAAGTGGCAGAGATGCAAAATGTGTTCATGTTCCAGGTGTGGATCAGAGGGCACTCACTTTCACTGGTCAGGGATAAATGGAAATGTCTGATTAAAGCTGTTCCATTTAGAGTAATGGCTCATTAGAAACCCTAAGGAGAGAAATGTGCCACTGAGCTCTAGTGAGGCTTTCAAACCAGAAGAAAATCATTCCATCCCATGATCAAGATTCTTTTGTGCATTAGAATATGGCTTTGGAAAATCCTCTAGATGTTTTTATGCAAGTCTCTTCTACCACCATCCCTGTAACTGTAAAACATTTCCATCCAAATATTGTGCTGAATATAGGAGTTTTGGTAGTGTAGTGGTTATGAGTCGGGCTGCAAACTGCAAGGTCAGATGTTCAAAACTACCAGCTGCTCCGCGGGAGAAAGATGAGGCTTTCTGCTCCCGTAAAGATTTACAGCCTCGGAAACCCTGTACAGGGTCACTATGAGTCAGAAC
>NW_006427697.1:0-1111 GCF_000296735.1 Chrysochloris asiatica | reverse complement strand
TAGCTCTTCTGAAACTCTGCTTTTGCCCAGAAAACTTGTCCTTGGTCTTTATCCATCCAAGTCCTCAACCACCTTCCCCTTCCTCTTCAGGGACATGAACTTGGGAAGTGGTCTCTGATCTCATCCCATAGCCCCAAATCCTTGGATAGTAGTCTCTGGCCTGGAGCCTTCTGAGGGCAGGGTCACTGTGCACATGGTCAGCATCTCCACTACATTCACCAGATTATATGCTTTCTGTAATATGATTGGCAGCTTTACCGTGAGCCACACCCCTCACCCCCCAGCACTGTGCATGGGCCCATTCTCCAATTGTACCACTACACCTAGCTGGCTTTGGGAATATCTTCAACAGAGATCAAGGGAATCCCCATTGCTTTGTGTCTTGATTTATTATGTAAGGCTGGGAGTCAAAGACTCAGGATTAAGACCCAGACAACAGACCAAAGGGATTTCAAACAAAGGAACTTTTATTTTCTACTCAGGATAGGATTTGAAACCAGAGAATGCGCTTCCTGGTTTATCAGTCCTTCTGAGCTGAAGTTTCCAACTTGCCTCCCCCAAATCTGGACAGTGGAGGGGACTACTCCGTATGTTACAGAGTAGAACTGCTCCGCAGAGTTTTCTTGACTGTCATATTTGCCTGTGTCAGGCCTTCTTCACACTGCCACTCAGTGGGTCTACCCCACCAACCTTTAGGCTAGTGCTGGCGGTGGTTGTGTGGCATCAAGTTGGTTGTGACTCAGCAATCTTGTATAGGGTTCTTGAGGCTATCAAATACAAACTGCCTGGCACACCCAGGGACTAGTCACAAAGCAATCGAGATTCCAACTTAAAAGACATACCTCTCAGAATCAACATCTGGGAGATGGGTCACTAAGCAGCTAGATGCTCTGCACACTCTCCTGGAATCACACTGTGGGCCCCACAGGAGAAGGTGGATCGTCTGCTTGTGTGTGGTCTTGGGTGCAGAGATGAAAGAATTGGGTTCTTTTGGGTGTCTGTAGGTAAGAGTGGTCTTAGGAACACTATCCTGTCATCCCACCTTTGTATACACATCTTTCTTCTGTCCCCTATGCTTCCCAGCTATGTTCTTGTGTTCCCTTGCTGGCAC
>NW_006427696.1:0-1081 GCF_000296735.1 Chrysochloris asiatica | reverse complement strand
ACCATGGCTTGGGTCAGGCGTACCTTAGTCCTCAATTGCTTTGGGTAGTATTGACATTTTCACCATGTTGAGTCTTTCTGTCGAGGAACATGATATGTTCTTCCACATTTGTTAGTGTCTTTTGCTTTCTTGTAGTAGTGTTTTGTAATTCTATTTGTACAGATCCTTTGTTTCTCTGGTTACATTTATTCCTAAATATATCACCCTTTGGGAGGCTACTGTAAATGGTATTTTTTTCCAAATGTCTTTTTCAGCACTGTCATTGTTGCTATACAGGAATCCAACTGCTTTTTTTCCAATGTTGATCATATACCCTGCCACTTTGCTGAATTTTCCAGTGATGTTTAGTCGTTTTTAATGAGTCTTTGGGGTTTTCTATGTATAGGGTCATATCATCTGCAAATAGAGAGAGTTTTATTTCCTCTTTGTAAATATGGATGCCTTTAATTTCCCTAACTTGCTGTATAGCTTTGGCTAATACTTCCAAAGCAATATTGAAAAAGAATAGTGACAAAGGGCATCCTTGTCTGGTTCCTGTTCTCAGGGGGAAGGCTTTCAGTTTCTCTCCATTGAGAGTGGCATAGGCTTTCAGTTTTGTATAAATGCTCTAGATTATGTTGAGGAATTTCCTTTCAATTCCTACTTTGTTAAATTATTATTATTATTATTAGGAATGGATGTTGGATTTTGTCAGATGCATTTCTGCATCAATTGATATGATCATGTGGTCCTTTCCGTTTTTCTTATTTATGTGGTAGATTACATTGATTGTTTTTCTAATGTTGAACCATCCTTGCATTACTTTTATGAAACCCACTTGGTGATGATGTATTACTTTTTTGATGTGGTGCTGGGTTCTGTTGGCTAGGATTTGATGAGAATTTTTGCATCTATATTCATGAGGGATATTGGTCTGTAGTTTTCTTTCTTAGTGATTTCCTTCCCTGGTTTTGGTATGAGGGTTATGCTTTCTTCACAAAAAGTGTTAGGGAGTTTTACATCCTCTTCTATATTCTAAAATAATTTGAGTAGAATTGGTGACAGCGCTTCCCTGAATATTTGGTAGAATATTCTGGGCCTC
>NW_006427695.1:0-1125 GCF_000296735.1 Chrysochloris asiatica | reverse complement strand
AAAAAGCAGAGGCCAATAAATGTGGAGAGACTTGGACCCTCCTACATTGCTGGTGGGAATGCAAAATGGTTCAACCACACTGGAAAATGGTATGGCATTGCCTCAGAAAGTTGGAAATAGAAATACCTTGTGATCCAGAAATTCCTCTACTTGGTATATATTCACAAGAAATACAAACCAGAACACAAGTAGATATATGCACACCAATGTTCATAGCAGCACTGTTCACATTAGCAAAAAGATGGAACTAGCCTAAGTGCTCATCAATGGAAGACTGGATAAACAAACTTTGGTACATACACACAATGGAATATTATGCTACCTTTAAGAATAATAAGGAAGCTTAACATGGATGAATCTTGAGGACATTATGCTGAGTGAAATTAGTCAGTCACAAAAGGACAAATATTGCATAAAACCATTATTGTACACCCTTAAGAAAAGATACCCATACTAAAAGGGAAATAAAAACATTCTTTGTTGGTTACCAAGGGTGGGAGGGAGGGGATGGTAGAGCACAGGTTAGGGGATAGACACAATAGTTTGGATGTTGAGAAGGGCAATACACAAGAAGGAGAAGGAGGATGGAAGAACAAGGTAGATAGGAGAACACTTAGGCAGGTTTGCATGGGACAGAGGGAAATATTGATGTATGCTCAGTATTGGAACAACAGGGCTCTGTGATACAGGGATTGAGGTATAGTCTGATTGTGGGAAATAATGTTAAGATGCTTGACTGTCTTATGAATATTGGTTTCCCTTGCCTATTATTGTAAAATAGACATTTGAGTGGATAGAAAGGAATATCGGGAAACATGATTACAGAAAGCTTGTAAGCCCGTCTTCAGCCTATAACTGATTGGAATACTAAAAGGGGTTCTAGAACTTGCCCAGTGAAATAAGCTTCTTGTGATGCCTTTGTAGTGTATAGGACCTTAGGTGGGACCCTGAGTCCGATCCAGAACCTTCTGAGGTGGGACATTCCCACTTGAAAGGACAAGCAGATCAACCTGGAACAGCTAGAAGAACAGAAGATACTTCTTGAAAGAAATACCAGCAGGAAAAATCAAAAACAAAAACAGCAGTGTGATTGGCTACTACAAGAACAAGCAAGTTGTTCACTGG
>NW_006427694.1:0-1083 GCF_000296735.1 Chrysochloris asiatica | reverse complement strand
ATATAATGGTACTATGGGTGCATCATCTAGTCTCTTCTAAATTTCCAAGAGGAAAAAAAAAAATTAAGATCTAAATTTGCTGTTCAAGGCTGATTCATATTAGGCAGAAGTCAGACATGCCTCTACCCCCTAAAAATGTTTACCAATTCTAACATTAACCATCTCTTCCATGTCACTCTTTACTTCTCTGCTTGGTTTGATCATTTGTTGTGATGGTCACACAGAACTCACAAGCAATACTCACCAATATGGAGTTTGTTAGGGAAGTAGCAGATGCAATGAGATCAGAAATGTTCAAGATATAGAACTTTAATCAGGACAGTGTCCTCTCAGCTGTGCCTACAGTCACTCATCTTTCCAGCTCTTGGCTTCTTGACCTGGCCCCTGCCCTGCTCAGTCAAGTGTTACAAAGACCTTTCACTCTGCCACTGAGTGTTCAGAAACACACCACTTTGATAGCAAACTTCCTACTCAAACTCAGTTTTCTCACTTTAAGTTGATGAGCCTCTGTTAAGTGCCCAAAGGTATCCCACTAGACTAGCAAGCCTCCTTCCTGATGACACTCAGTGTTTTTGCGTCATGGACAAGGAAGACTGCTGCTCTGTGCCATGCTGGTTCTGCTGCCTCTGTTGTCACTACTGCTGTTGTTTCACTGCCACTGCTTCCTGTTATATCTCACCCTCTCTGGATCTCCTGGATCCAGGAGACTCAGTATAGGGATCTCAGGTTCAAAGGATAAGCTTCATCCCTGCCTCTTCTTTCTTAATGGCAGTGAGATTACTCTTTCTGCTGCTAAGATGACTTATTTTAAGCCTAGCAGGCAAAACTAACCAATCACCTCATTAGGGTTCCATACACCTTATTTACATGATCCTAGCCTTGTAAGGTTGTGATGCACATTATATACATTATTAGTAAACTATCCAGTCACATCCTGGTGGCATGGTAGGTTTCACTTTGGGTTTCTAACCACAAAGCCAGCAGTTTCAATTCACCAGCTGCACCATGGGAAAAAGATGATACTTTCTGCTCCCATTAAAATGTATAGCCTCGGAAACCCTATACAACATTGCTATGAGTCAG
>NW_006427693.1:0-1125 GCF_000296735.1 Chrysochloris asiatica | reverse complement strand
TGTGGAGTTGATTCTACTTCATAGTGATCCTAAAAGACTGAGTAGACTTTCCTCATAGAGGTTCCCAGGCTGTAATCTTTACAGAAGCAGATTGCTGTATCTTTCTCCTGCAGAGTAGCCAGTTTATTCGAGCCATGGACCTTTGGGTTAGTAGCTGAGCTCTTCACTAACAACTGTGCCACCTGGACTCATGTATAAATTCTAGATCCCTCGAATACCTCCATAATCTGACCCAAAGCTTTTTACTTTTCCAAATGCATTTCATATTATCCCGTTTTGAGACAAAATTAGTCATATTTGATATGATAAAGAGCCTTATAATAAAAAATTATGCATTAAATTCCTTTTTCACTTATAAACTGGATAATACTAAACTGATTTTTATTCTACCTGAGCATCGGTTTCTCTGAGAATGCGTGTATTGCTTGAAATTTCAAATAAGATCATTTTTTTAAAGCAAATTTCTGAAGGTACTAATGTGCTTTCATCTTGCTTAATATTGAGACACACTATGTATTTCTGCTTCAATGCTTTTTCCCTCATTTGAATGTTTTAATCCTGTTTATTTTTTTCTGTGTAAATCTTGAGAGCCTTCAAAATGCATATCCAGTTCTATTCTCTGTGGAGAATGTCTTCCAGACTGCCCTAGTTTGTGGTGATGGATTCCTTCTGCCATACCACATACGTCAGTAAGTATTGCTGTCTTGTGTGGTGGTGGTGGTATGTGCCGTGGAGTCAGTTCCTACTCATAGCGACCCTGTACAGGGTTTCCGAGACTATAAATCTTTACAGGAGCAGAAAGCCTTATCTTTCTCCCTCAGAACAGCTGGTAGTTTCGAACTGCTGAGCTTAAGGTTCCCAGTCCTATTCATAACCACTATGCTATCAGAGCTCCTTCCTTGTGTATTTACTTATTTTTCAAATGTACATTTCATGTGTCAAACGAGATGCAAAGTTTTATAGGGCATAAGCAATGGATTATAAACTCTGAAAACTCAGAGACCTTTTTATTAAAGACAATGAATAAGTCTTAGAATCCTAGGATTATAAGCAACTTTAAAAGTCACAAATTCCAACTTCTTGTGTGATAATATGATGGTGATAAAGGTGATGAAGATCATAAAG
>NW_006427692.1:0-1078 GCF_000296735.1 Chrysochloris asiatica | reverse complement strand
CTGTACAGGGTCGCTATGGGTCGGAACCGACTTGGTGGCACTTAACAACAACAACAACATATTCACATCCCCATAGGTTACTTTATGAGGATTTCTGATATGCACTTCATAATTTTGCCCTGGTGTGGTGCATTAGACTGCATTAGACTTTAATGCACTAGACTGCAAAGTTGGTTTGAACTGCAAGGTCTGCAGTTCAAGATCACCAACCACTCCCAGGAAACCCTATACAGGGTCATTATGAGTCGCAACCAACTTAATGACACTTACCCACAACAACAAATGGTAAATTGAATACAAATATAGCCCTGGTTGTCATCCTTCTTTATAGCCAACTTGCCCTTTGCTGTATCACTTTGTAATGCTCTCCCATTATGACTCTTCGATAGGGCATGTGACCTGATTTGGCCAGTGAGAAATGAGCAAATGTGACACAAGAAAAGGTTTGTGATGTGCCATTGGACCCTCTGCTATTTCCATGGGAGGAACATACACAGGCCAGTCTGCTAGAGGATGAGACTCATGGAACATTAGCTTGTTATCCTAGCCTTTCCCAATGAAGGACCCTTAATCAGCCATTTGACTCCAACCGTATGAAAACCCAGCCAAGGTGCACATGGTTACCTCTTAATTTGACTAAAATGTATGCAGGAGCACAGCTGAAATTAGCTAAACCCAGCTCAGGTTAGTTGAATGTTAAAAATGCTCAAGTCAAATACATGTTTGCTGATATATAGTACTAAGATTTTAGAATCGATTGTTACATAAATTATTACCGTGATAGGTAATTAATACATCATTATCAATGTTCCCACCACTAAACTGCAAACATCTAAGGGAAAACCCAGAGAATTTCTGTGACCCCCCCCCAATTCTACCTCCAAACTCTAGTATCCCCAAATCTACTCACCCAGCTAAGTCTACTTTCTAAATCTCTCTTCTGCCTGACCCCTCATTACCCACAGTCCTCCTGTCTACCTCACAACTACACTCCATGCCTCCAGGGGTTCTCCCTGCCAGAGTGAGCATTCCCAGTGCTGCTCTGCTTAACATTTCCTCAGGTCTGCATCCAAACTCT
>NW_006427691.1:0-1125 GCF_000296735.1 Chrysochloris asiatica | reverse complement strand
ATTGGCTCTTGATCATATGCTACCTCTTGAAATGGTTAAACATTGACCATATCTTTTTGGTACAGTGACTGTGTATTCCTTCCATCTTCTTTTGATGCTGTCGGCATAGAATCCTTCAATATTTCAAGTTGAGGCTTTAATATTTCTTCCATTCCCTGAGCTTCGGAAATGCTAAGTGTGTTCCTCCCTTTTGATTTTCTAACTCCAGGTTTTTGCAGATTTCATTATAATATTCGACTTTGTCTTCTTGAGCTCCCCATTAAAATGTCCTTTTCAGTTCTTTTATCTGTTATTATCGTCCATTTACTTTAGCATTTCTGTGCTGGACAACAAATTTCAGAGTCTCTTCTGACATCTATTTTGGTCTTCTCTATCTTTCTTGTCTACTTAATGACCTTTTACTTTCTCCCTATCTGATATTCTAAATGTCATCCCACAACTCCTTTAGTCATCAGTTTTTAGTGTCTCATGCATCAAATCTGTTCTTGAGATGATCTCTAAATTCAGGTGGGATATGTTCAAGGTCATATTTTGACTCTTGTGGACTACATTTCCTTCAACTTCAGCCTGAATTTGCATATGAGCAATTTATGGACTGTTCCACAGTCAGCCGTTGGCCATGTTTTGGCTGATGAGCTTTTCCACGATCTCTTTCCACAGATAAAGTCTATTTGATTTCTGCATATTCTATCTGGTAAAATGCATATGTATAGTTGTCTTTTATATTTTTTAAATAGGTATTTGCAATGAAAAAGTTATTGGTCTTGCAAAAATCTATTATGCAATTTCCAGCATCATTTCTGTTACCGAGGCCATATTTTTCAATTACTGAACCTTCCTCTTTGTTTTCAACCTTTTCATTCCAATTGCTAGTAATTCAAAACATCTTGATTGCATGTTTGATCAATTTCAGACTGACGAAATTGGTAGAATTCTTCAATTTCATCATCACTTATTGCAGTGGTTGGGGTGTAAATTTAAATAATTAGGAATATGGATATTATACTATGACAGACAGTGTTGTACTTCATGACAGACCTTTAGTTATTCTTTTTAATGACGAATGTAACACCACTCCCTGATAGTAAACTATTAGATTTTCAGATTCAAAATGGTCAATAGCAC
>NW_006427690.1:0-1094 GCF_000296735.1 Chrysochloris asiatica | reverse complement strand
TATGGATCATAACAAACTATGGGATAACATTGCAAAGAATGGGAATTCCAGAACAGTTACTTGTGTTCATGAGTAATCTGTACATAGACCAAGAGGCAGCAGTTAGAATAGAATAAGGAGATATTGAATGATTTAAAATCAAGAAAGATGGGCACCAGGGTTGTATTTTTTTCATCATACTTATTCAATCTATATGGTATGCAAATAATCTGAGAAGCTGGATTATATGAAGAAGTGTGTGGCATCAGGATTGGAGGAAGATACATTAACAACTGTGGGTACAAACATAAAAACAGTTGTGAAGATAGTGCAAGACTAGGCAGTGTTTTATTCTGTTGTGTATAGTGTCTCTATGAGTCAGAACCAATTCTTAGGCACCTAACAATAACAGTGACTGCTCCACAAATCTCTTTAAAGTGTTCAAGAGGGAAGATGTCAGTTTGATGACTAAGGCACTTCTGACCCAAGCCATGTTATTTGCAATAGCCTCATATGCATGTGAAAGTTGTACAATGAATAAGAAGGACCTTAGAAGAATTGATGCATTTGAGTTATAATGTTGGGGAAGAACACTAAAAATACCAGGGACTGCCAAAAGAACAAACAAATCTGTGTTAAAAGAATCACAGCCAGAATGCTCCTTGGAAGCTAGGATGGCCAGACTTCATCTCAAAATTTGGACATATTACCAGTAGTGACTAGTCTCTGGAGAAGGACATCATGCTTAGTAAATTGGAGGGCTACCGAAAAAGAGGAAGTCTCCATCAAGATGGATTGACACAGTGGCAGAAGAAATGGTTCAAACATAACAGTGATTGAGAGGATAGTGCAGGACAAGGCAGTGTCTACTTCTGTTGTGCATAGGGTCACTTTGAGTTAGAACCAACTTCACTACACCTAACAAAAACAATAATGTACAGCCAAAGTTTAGAACAACTGAACTAGATGTTGTGTCATGTTGTCACTGTTGTTGTTGTCAGGTACCATGGAGTCACCTTTTTTTTAATTACTAAGCCATAGCATTCAACTCTATGGATCATAACAAACTATGGGATAACATTGCAAAGAATGGGAATTCCAGAACAGTTACTTGT
>NW_006427689.1:0-1076 GCF_000296735.1 Chrysochloris asiatica | reverse complement strand
AAGGCTTTCGATTGTGTGGATCATGACAAGCTTTGGACAACATTGAGAAGTATGAGTATTCCAGAACACTTAATTGTACTTCTGAGAAATCTGTACCTGGCCCAAGAGGCAGTTGTTCGAACAGAGCATGGGAACACTGAATATTGTAAAATTGGGAAAGGTGTGCGACAGGACCAGTCGCTGGAGAAGAATGTCATGCTGGGTAAGGTGGACGGTCAGAGAAAAAGAGGAAGACCCTCAACGAGATGGATCAGCCAGGTGGCAATATTGATGGCATCGAGTGTGTGGGCGGTAGTGAGGTTGGCCCAGGATCGAACATTGTTTCGTTCTGCTGTGCATGGGGTTGCTATGAGTCGGCTCTGACTCGATGGCACCTGACAACAACAACAACAACAGGTTCCAACTCATAGCCACCTGTATATGGTTTCCGAGGCTGTAAATTTTCGGGGGAACAGAAAGACTCATCTTTCTCTCATAGAATAGCTGGTAGTTTTAAGCTGCTCATTTTGAGATTAGTACCCCAACTGTAGCCCCTATGTTACCAGAGCTCCTTCCTTCCTCATAGTAAATGGAAATCTAATAATATATTGCCAAGTGATCCAAGACTGTCAACCAAACCCTTCTAAATATGCTCTTTTACAAATTTATTTAACCACTATTATATGTAATAATATAACGTTGTTGTTGTTGTTAAGTGCTGTCGAGTCAGTTCCGACCCATAGCGACCCTGAACAGGGTTTCCTAGGCTGTAAATCTTTGCGGCAGCAGAAAGCCTCATCTTTCTCCCGCGGAGCAGCTGGTTGTTTCAAACTGTTGATTCTGCGGCTCGCAGCCCGATTCGTAACCACTACGCTACCAGAGGTCCTTAATAATATAATACACATAAATAAATAATATACATAAATTAAAAGGCCTATTACAAGTTCATTACAATTAACACAGTAAGTTTGTGTTTAATACATAAGGAAATAACGTGCTGTATGATCGTAAATGTTTTTCTTCTATTCAAGGGCAAACATGTCCTGTAATATACATCACCTATAATAAAGTGTCTTGAATAAAAACATATTATAATA
>NW_006427688.1:0-1109 GCF_000296735.1 Chrysochloris asiatica | reverse complement strand
CGAGGCCTAGGGGCCCTGAGGCCCAACCTGTTGTGTAACTCGGTCACAGAGGCCCAGGGTCCCTGAGGCCCGACCCTCCTGCAGCCCGGTCGCTGACGTCTAGGCCTCCAGAGGCCCAAACCGCCTGCACTAGTCTCAGCCCACCCACCAGAGGCCCAAACAACCTGCCACCGAGGCCCTGGCCCAACTGAGGCCCAAATTGCCCACCCGTCACCCGCCCGCCACCTATCTCCTGATCATATTACCAATAATTATAATAAAATAAGAATAATCATGCCCAATAAGAGACAGTTAACATTATCAAAGCATGTCCTAAAAGCAGAAAAGAGCAGCAGATGCAAATGAGCTGGAGACAGACAAAGGCTTCATAGAGGAGGAGGAACAGGTTCTAGATATGCCTGAGAGGGAATTCAGAAGACTGATATGGAAACAAATTCAAATACTCCGAAAAGGGGTCGAGGAAAATAAGGAAGACGTAACGAAAGTGCTGCAGGAACAATCTAATAGGATTGACACAGCACTTGAAACAATTCAAGACCTGCAAAAAGATGTCCTGGTGATCAAAATCAAGATATCAGATAAAGACAACAGGTTGAAAGGTGAGAGGAGCAGACTAGAAGAGATGGAAGTCAGAACTAGTGAGCTGGAAGACAAATCTCTCAATACTGCCAAGATAGAAGAGCAAGCAGCTAAAAGGATAAAACAATCCAAAGAGAATGTAACATGAAGAGGAATAACATAAGAATTATTGGCATTCCGGAGCAAGAAGAATCAAATCCACAGAGAAGATAGTTGAGGAGCTTCTGGAAGAAAACTTCTCTAACATTTTGAAAGACGAGAAGATAAACATTCAAGAAGCCCTACGTACCCCAGGAAGGATAGGCCCCCCCAAAAAAGTCTCCAAGACATATAGTAATCAGACTCTCCAAAATCAAAGACAAGGAAAGAGTACTAAAAGCGGCCATAGAGAAGAGAAGTATAACTTACAAAGGCAAGCAAATTAGATTAAGTGCTGACTACTCAGAACGAACCGTGCAGGCAAGAAGGCAATGGGGAGACATATACAAAACCCTGCAAGAAAAAAAACTGTCAACCAAGAATCGTCTGTC
>NW_006427687.1:0-1068 GCF_000296735.1 Chrysochloris asiatica | reverse complement strand
AGTATTTATTTAATAGTTTCTATAAAGAGCTGTTCTATTTCTATCACATTCCTTCCTTCTTGAAGTACAATGCTATAGAATAGTTCATACGTACTGACTCACTCCTGTCTGAGGTCCTTCGTCAGGAGAAGACCTCAAGTGTCCCCAGGCACTCCTTTATTATGAGGAAAGGTGAATCTGAACCAAACTGCAGGTGCAGGTTAGATTGTCAGGGCAACGCTATAACCTGAAACGTTGTCATATATGGGCAGGCTAGACATGTCTTCTGACCCAGCTGTCTGGGTTCTGTGGGTGAGTTTTAGAAAGTAAGGCAGATTTAGGAATTTGGAATAGCATGTTCCTGAGGAGCCCTAGACAGGGAGGTTTTGCAGTAATGGAAATGAAGATCAGCAGTGGACTGGTCAGGGTCTCCAGTTTTTCTCTCCAGCTCTTGTGGATTGCTTTGGATGTTTAAGGAATAGGACTTTATTTGTGCAACAAACTGGTAAAGTTGATCGTTCTAATTACACTTTTTTTTCCAATGTGGCTCCTTTGATTTTCTTTTATAATATGTGGAAAGAGATTGGCTTCTTATGCTAAGATAGAATTCTGAAAGGAATTCTGCTTATTTTGTTTTGCATGTGTTAATAAATAGATAAGAGTGGACATGGTTTAAATCTCTATGTATAACAACAACTGATGCAACTGTTTCACTTTATAAAATCAAAAGATCTGTTAATAAAGAACATAGGTTTCCAGCAATAAAGCTAATATTGGAAGAGCCACAAGACATTTTAAATGTTAACCAAAGTATTAAAACCATTCATTTAAATCAATAGATGCATTAGAAGAATGTGAAAGAATCTCTTTGATAGCAGGAACATATCAGGAAGAAAAGTCCATAAAAAAAGCACAGTCCCTGGAGCAGCAGGGACTATGGATTGAGTCTATGCAGGGAGGGGTTCTTGTTGTTTGTTACCTGGGAGGTGATTCCAACTCAGGGTGACCTCATGTCTGCAGAGTAGCCAGGACTCCAAAGCAGTAAGACTCTGAGGAAAAGAATGAAGTAGGAGAATACATACTTAGAAG
>NW_006427686.1:0-1130 GCF_000296735.1 Chrysochloris asiatica | reverse complement strand
ATTGGTCCAGTGGTGAGGATTTTGTTTTCTTTACATTGAGATGCAATCCATACCAAAGGCTGTGCTCTTTGATCTTCATCAGTAAGTATTTTAAGTCCACTTCACTTTCAGCAAGCAAGGTTGGATCATCCGCATATCGCAAGTTATTAATAAACATTCTTCCAATCCTGATGCCATGTTTTTCTTCATATAACCCAGTTTCTCGGACTATTTGCTCTGCATACAGGTTGAATAAGTATGGTCAAAGAATACAACCCTGTCACACACTTTTCTTAATTTTAAACCATTCATTGTTCCCATGTTGTGTTCAAACAACTGTCTCTTGGTCTATGTACAAGTTCCTCATCAGCACAATTAAGTGTTCCAAAATACTCATACTTCACAACGTTGTCCATAGCTTGTCGTGTTTCATACAATCAAAGGCCTTTGAGTATTCAATAAAGCACAGGTAAACATCTTTCTGGTATTCTCTGCTTTCAGCCAAGATCCATCAGACATCAGCAATATCTCTCATTCCACATCCTCTTCTGAATTTGGCTTGAATCTCTGGAAGTTCTCTGACAATGTATGGTCAACTCAACTATACCAGGATTGCCAGAGGTTTAGCATTTGGGATGTGCTTATTCCTATGCTTATAAAACCTAATACAGGCAAAGCTAGCTCTATGATGAGTGGCTATGAGCAGCCAATCAACTGAAGGGGTACTTCCTTGGGGGTGTGGCTTACTCCCCATATAATGGGCATAGAGGAAGGACTGGGGCCTGAGACACTGCAACTTTAACCCATGTCCTTGATAATATATATATATATATTTCCCCCACACACACACACACACTGGTTTTGCTTCTTTAGAAAACCTGGTCTAAGACAAGGAAACAAATTAGCAGGTTATGATTCTCCCTCTCTCTCTTTTTTTTTTTTTTGCTTATTCAGATTATCTTCTATAGCTCCCATTATCCAAATCTGATCAACCATTTCTCCTCATACCACCCTTAGGAGCTTTGGGCCCTAATTCATAATGCATACAATGTTGAAAACAAAACGTGCTGTAACTTATAGCCATGTGTTCCATAATATACTGAAATACAACAAAAGGTGCTGTAACTTATAGCCATGTGTTCCATAATATA
>NW_006427685.1:0-1113 GCF_000296735.1 Chrysochloris asiatica | reverse complement strand
AAAAAAAAAAAAAATCACCAAGACATATCACAATCAAGCTCTCCAAAATCAAATGCAAGGAGAGAATCATGAAAGCTGCTAAGGAAAAGAGAAGTGTTACTTATAAAGACAAGCAAATCCAATTAAGATTATATCTCACAGCAAGAACAATGCAGGCAAGAAAGCAATGGGGAGACATATATAAAACCATGAAAGAATAAAACCTGCCAACCAAAAATCATCTACCCAACAAAGCTGTCAATCAAATATGATAGTGTAATAAAAACATTCCAGGAAAAGCAGAAGATAAGGGATTTTGTCAAAGCCAACCCAGCACTTCAAGACATCCTATAGGGAATTCTTTGGGCTTAGAACCAACAAGAACAGACAATAACCAGAGGTTGACATATGTGGCAACACCACCTGGAACTCAATAGGCAGATGAAAGAGTTCAGAACAGAACATAACTACAAGAATGAATTCAGAGGATCTGAGAGGTCAGTCTATGATCAAAACAATTACAATGTGAAAGAATGTAAAAATATAGGAACAGAGAGTCAGGTGATGTGGAGGTCAGGTAGATTGATTGCAGGGTAAAATAGACTTTTTTTAAATGGAAGAAAAAATTAATAGAATATAGGTTAACCACAAAGAAATTTAATACTTTGCAACATACCAAGAAAATGAAAGTCTGAGAACATGGAAACATTAAAAATATGAAGCTTAAGAAAAAATACCCATACTATTAGAAAGAAAAAGAAAAAAAAAAAAACTTCTTTGTTGGTTAGCAAGGGTAGGAGGAAGGGGATGGTAGAGCACAGGTTAGGGGATATACACATCATAGTTTGGGTGTTGGGGAGGGCAGGCAGTACACAAGAACAGGGAAGGGGTTGAAGAACAAGGTAGATATGGGAACACTTAGGCAGGTTTGCATGGGCTAAATGGAACAGAGGTAAATAGTGATGTATGCTTAACCTTGGAACAACAGGGCTCTGTGATACAGGGATTGAGGCATAGTCTGAATAGGTAAAAGGAAATAATGTTAAGATGCATGACTGTCTTGTGAATCTTACCTATTATTATTGTAAAATAAAAAGTTCTAGTAGAGTAGTGGTTATGAGTTGGGCTGCTAAC
>NW_006427684.1:0-1122 GCF_000296735.1 Chrysochloris asiatica | reverse complement strand
TAGCAAGCTATATAGTGGGCTGCAAATCTATTGAGGTAGATTATAGAATATGATATTTTATATAATATATATGGAATCCTGGCACTGCTGGATAATTCACTGGACCACAATGACTATTTGAACTGCAAGGTAAGTGATTCAAATCTACCAACTGCTCTTCAGAAACCCAATACATAGTCATTATGAGTTAGAACTGACTCTACAGCATTTGAGTCAGTTTTTTTTTTAAATGACACACACGCACTTTTTTTTTGCAAAATGGCTTCATAAAACCTAATGTTTTTGGTGACAGAAATTTTTGGATAATCTATATAAACTCCTTGGAATCCCTGATGATTCAAATAGTTAAATATTCAATTATTAACCAAAAAGTTGGCTGTTCAAATCCAGCCTGAGGTACCTTTTTCAATCTCAACCACTGAAAACGTTGTGAAGCATAATTTTACTCAGAAACACGTGACTTAGGCAGTGTTACAACAACGGCTTTGGTTTTCTTGGTTATCCACTCCGTGGGCCCTTCTGATGATCTAGAAGTGAAAAGCTGATTTAGGAACACACATACACTGTTACTGTTTTCATTTGCTCTCTTTTCATCTATTGAAGCAGATTATGGGTTCTTACAGAACATTACAAAACACTAAAATTTAAAGGCAGCATTTCCTTTTGATTGAATAACTGCTTTAAAATAAACTAGCATGTAATCCAAGACAGACTTATTTTTCTGATACATAGAAACAAATGTAAGGCTTTTTATCACACTAATGAAATTGGAAAAAATGCAGGAAATGAATGGTAACCCCTTATTGGAAAACTTGGTCCTAAGAAGGAGAATAAAAGTTATTTTCTTTTTACATTTTTTAATTTTATCTATTGTAAAACTATTTTATTGTGAAGCTATTTCAAACATTTTTATTTCTTCAAATACACTTGGAAGATTTTCTATCAAAAACCAAGCAAAAAAACAATCAGTTATTGTAGTTACTAGATGATAGGAGAAAAATTTGCCTGACTTCAACATTATGATGAAGAGTTTTTTGTTTGTTTTTAATTATTGAAAAATACATGCAACAAAATATTTTGATAACTTGTATGTGTACAACCGAGTGACATTAATTACATTCA
>NW_006427683.1:0-1126 GCF_000296735.1 Chrysochloris asiatica | reverse complement strand
TTCTTCATATAATACAACTTAAAGATTATTTGTTCAGCATACAGATCGAATAAGTGTGGTGAAAGTATACAACCCTGGCATACTACTTTACTGACTTTAAACCACCTAATATACCCCTAGTTTTTTCAAACAGCTGCCTCCTGATCTGTGTACAGGTTCCTCATGCACATCATTAAGTGTTCTGTAATGTCCATTCTTAGCAATGCTATCCGTGTTTTGTTATGATCCACGTAGTCAAAAGCCTTAGCATAGTCAATAAAGCACAAATAAACATCTTTCTGATATTCTGTGCTTTCCGCCAAGATTCATCTGACATCAGCAATGAGTAGCCCTTGTTCAATGTTCTCTATTGAATCTGGCTTGACTTTCTGATAGTTCCCTGTCAATGTACTGCTGCAATCATTTATCAATTATCTTCAGCAAAATTTTACTTGCATTGATATAAATGGTATTAGTCCATGTTTTGCACATTGCCTTGGATTACCTTACTTTGGAATGGTATAAATATGGATCTTTTAAAATTAGTTCGGCAGGTACTTGTCTTCCAAAATTCTTGACATACTCAAGTGAGCACCCCAAACTCTGGATTCGTTTTTTGAAAGATTTTAATTTGTATTCCATCCTTGTTTTCTTTCAGTGCCCTGAGTGCAGCTTGGAATTATTCCCTAAATATCATAAGTTCTTGATCATATGGTACCTCTTGAAATAAACATTGGACAATTCTTTTGGATATACTGACTGTGTATATTCCTTCCATCTTCATTTGATAATTGCTGCATCATTCAATATGTTGCCTAATTGTTATTGTTGTTAAGAGCCATCAGGTTGGTTCTGACCCACTCACAGCAACCCTACATAGGATTTCCAAGGAGTGGCTAGTGAGTTTGAGCCATTGATTTTGCTGATAGCAGGCTGGTGCTTATCCTACAGCACCACACCAGGACTCCATTTACCCATTGTTGTTAGGTGCCATTGAGTGGGTTCCAACTCATAGTGAATCTAAGCACAACAGAAGGAAACACTACTCAGTACTACACCCTCCTCACAATTGTTACACTTGAGACCATTGCTGCCAACACTGTAGCAATCTACCTAGTTGGGGGTCTTCCTCTTTTTCTCTTACCCT
>NW_006427682.1:0-1126 GCF_000296735.1 Chrysochloris asiatica | reverse complement strand
TTGATAATATGCTACCTCTTGAAATGATTGAGCATCGATTATTTCTTTTTGGTACCATGACTCTGTGCATTCTTTCCATCTTCTTTTGATGCTTTGTACATCATTCAACATTTTGTCCAAATAATCCTTCAGTATTGCACATTAAGGCTTGAATATATACCTCAGTTATTTCAGCTTGAGAAATATTGACAGTGTACTTCCCTTCTGGTTTTCTCACTCCAGATCTTTGCACACTTCATGTTAACATTTGACTTTGTCTTCTCAATCTGCCCTTTGAAGTTTTCTGTTCAGCTTTTACCTGCTCATTTCTTCTATTTGCTTTACATCTTTATGCTGCAAAACAAGTTTCAGAGTCTCTTGTGACATACATTTTGGTGGTTTTTTTTTTTCTTGTTTGTCTTCTCTATGACCTTTTGTTTTCTTGATGTCATCCCACAATTCTTCTAGGTTTTTGTAATTAATGTCTAATCCATTGAATCTGTTCTTAAGATGATTGCTAAATCCAGTTGGGATATGCTGAAGGTAGTATTTTGACTCTCATGGACTTGTTTTAACCTCCACTTGCATACTAGCAATGATGGTCTATTCCACAGTCTGCTCCTGGCCATATTTTAGCTAATTATGTGGAGTTTTTTTAACTGTCTTTTCTACAGGTGTAGTTAATTTGATTTCTGTGTACACTGTCTGGTGTATAATTATCTTCTATGTTGTTTAAAAAAGATATTTACTACAAAGAAGTCATCAGTCTTGCAAAATTCTATCATGTGCTCTCCAGAATAATCAGTCTTTGCATTCCAATCACCAATAGTCATCAGTACATCCTGATCAATTTCAGACTGAAGAAGATTGCTGAATTCTTCGATTTTATAAACATTGGCTCTAGTGGTTGGTGCATAAATTTGAACAATAGTGGTATTAATTGGTCTTCCTTGTAGGTGTATGGCTATTATTCTATCACAGACAGCATTATACTTCAATATAGATCTTGAAATGTTCTTTTTGATGCTGAATTTGATGCCATTCCCAGCACAGTAAACCATGTGATTGTCAGATTCAAAATGGCCAATACCAGCTCATGTCAGCTCACGAATGCCTAGGATGGAGTCCTGGCTTGTCACTGTAGGAC
>NW_006427681.1:0-1097 GCF_000296735.1 Chrysochloris asiatica | reverse complement strand
AAAAAAAAAAAAAATTCTCAACAAAATCCTAGTCAATAGAATCTAACAACAACAACAAAATAATAATATTAATACCACATGACTAAGTGGTATTCATACCAGGTATGTAGGGATGGTTCAATATTAACATAAACACTACATAAATAAAACAAGGGGAGGGGGAATCACATGATATCAATTTATGCAGAAAAGGCACTTGACAAAATCCAAGACTCACTCATGATAAAAACAGTTAACAAAATGTGAAGATAAGGGATATTCCTCAACATAATTCAGGACATTTAGCAAAATCAAGGAGTTCTGATGGTCCATGGAAGGGATGGCACTAAGGATAAGCACTGGAATGCTAACTGTAAAATCGGTAGTTCAAACACCCAGTCTGGAATTACTTTGTTCTTGTTGTTAAGTGCCATTGAGTGTGCTCTGACTCTTACTGACCCTGAGTAGGGTTTCCAAGTAGCAGGTGGTAGGTTTGAACCACTGACCTTTCATTTAGAAGTCTGTTGCTTACCATACAGTGCCACACCAGGACTCCAGGGAACCCTATATAGCAATCCCTCTACTTGGACTATATCCTGAAGAAATAAGAGCTGTGATTCAAATAGATGTATGCGTATCAATGTTCACTGCAGCATTATTCACAATAGCAAACAATGGAGATCGCTTAAGCACTCATCAACAGAAAAATGGTTAAACAAACGTTGGTACATACACACAATGGAATACTATACAGTGCTGAAGAATAATGATGAATCTGAGAAATACCTCACCACATGGATAAAGTTGGAGGTTATTACATTGACTGAAATTAATCAATCACAAATGGCCAAATATAGTATGAGACCACTGTTGTAAAAAGGTAAGAAAAGCTGTTCTTCATAAAAGAAATATTCTATGATGATTTCTAGTGGCAAGGTAGGAATTATTCATGGGCTAGACACATGTTAACATAGGTGACAGGGCAGGCTATATACAATATGAGGGAGGTTAACATAGGAAAGACGACGTTAACAAGAGACACAGTAAGGAGTGCAAGAATTAAAGGAAACAAAGGTAAGTACTGTTAATGGTACATCGAGGAGTCCTGGTGTGGCAGT
>NW_006427680.1:0-1086 GCF_000296735.1 Chrysochloris asiatica | reverse complement strand
AAGAGACCTATCTGCATTGCATTTCATCAGCCGCACCTAGACAGATTGGATACTACTCGGTGGAGAAAAGTACTTTTAAGAAAAAAAAAAAAAAAAATCAAGGTCTTCGAAATTTTTGTTCTTGTTTCTCCCCTGATGTGAATTGACATTGTGGTTTTGGTTGGGTGGTGGTAAGTGCGTGTTATATGTGTGTGGCCCTGCCAAAGTGGGTGCATGGGACCCTCTCTACTCTAGTTTCTGAAACAGGCAGTGAAGGGTGAATAGGTCCCGATGGCCTTTTTTATGTTTAACTTTTCCTTGTTTGCTGTCTAGTCATCCTTGTTTGTCTTTGGCTTCTTGGTGTCAGCATCATCATCCTCATCATCTTCAGGTGCCTGTTTGCCCGTAGCTGCCTCGGCCTTCTCATCTTAACCCCCATCTTCTTCCTCACCATCATCATCTTCTTCCTCTTCCTGGTCTACCTCATTGTCAGCCTCCAGTTCCCCATTTGTGTTTCCATTAGCAGGTGAATCTCTACCATTCTCTGTTTCTTCCTCAACCTCCTCTTTCTCCCTTACATCCTTGGTCCTGATCTCTAAACTGGTGTCCACAGTCACGCCTGACATGGTGGGGCATGCTGGTGAGCTGATATACAGGATGACAAAGAGAGGAGAGTGCAAGTTCGAGGACTGGCTAGAGCACTGCCGGAGTCTGATGCAAAAGATGAGGAGCGTTTCTGCAAGCGCGTCAGCAGACCTGGACCCAGATTTGCAGACAATGCACAGGTGGATTTTCAGAGCAGTCAGTGTAGACTGGAGTCTTTGATCTTCATCTTCACCCACTTCTATGAGGCACTTCAGATTAATAGTGACTCTAACGGAGTCCTGGTGTGGCATTGTAGGAGAAGACACTGGACTACAAGGTTGATTTGTACAGCAAGGGTGGTGGTTCAAACTCACCAGCCACCCCTCAGAAATCCTATGTTGTTGTTGTTGTCAGGTGCCATCGAGTCAGAACCGACTCATAATGACCCCATGCACAGCAGAAGGAAACAATGTCCGATCCTGGGCCAAACTCACTACCGCTGCCACACTTGAGTCCATCAAT
>NW_006427679.1:0-1126 GCF_000296735.1 Chrysochloris asiatica | reverse complement strand
CCTAATACTTTTTATGAAGCAAGCATAACCCTCATACCAAAACCAGGGAAGGACATCACTAAGAAAGAAAACTACAGACCAATATCCCTCATGAACATGGATGCAAAAATTGTCAACAAAATCCTAGCTACAGAATCCAGCACCATATCAAAAAAAATAATATATCATGACCAAGTGGGTTTCATAAAAGGGACGTAAGGATGTTTCAACATTAGAAAAACAATCAGTGCAATCCACCACATAAATAAGAAAAAGGAAAAGAACCACATGATTATATCAATTAATGCAGAAAAGGCATTTGACAAAATCCAACATCCATTTCTGATAAAAACACTCAACAAAATAGGAATCAAAGGGAAATTCCTCAACATAATAAAGAGCATATATACAAAACCAACAGCCTATATTACTCTCAATGGAGAGAAATTGAAAGCCTTCCCTCTGCAAACAGGAACCAGACAAGGATGCCCTTTGTCACTGATCCTATTCAATATTGTGCTGCAAGTATGAGCCAGAGATAGTGTAGTGGTTACGAATTGGCCTGCGAACCTTATGATCAGCAGTTTGAAACTATCAGCTCTTCTGTTGGAGAAAGAAGAGGATTTCTGCTCCTGTAAAAATTTACAGCCTTGGAAACCCTGTACATGGTCGCTATGAGTTGGAACCAACTCCATAGGACATAGCTATCACCACTACCATACAGCAAGATAGGGAAATTAAAGGCATCCAAATTGGCAAAGAGGAAATAAAACTCTCCCTATTAGCAGATGATATGATCCTATATATAGAAAATCCCAAAGACTCAGTAAAAAGGCTACTAGAACTCATTGGAAGATTCAGAAAAGTGGCAGGGTATAAGATCAACATACAAATATCAGTTGGATTTCTCTGTACCAAAAACGACAGCACTGAAAAGGACATTAGAAAAGCAATACAATTTACAATAGCCACCCAAAGGATGGAATATTTAGGAATAAACATAACCAGAGAAACAAAGAAAATTACAAAACACTACTTCAAGAAACCAAAAGAGACTTACTAAAGTGGAAGAACAGACCATGTTCTTGGATAGAAAGACTCAACATCATGAAAATGTCAATACTGCCCAAAGCAATTTACACATAAA
>NW_006427678.1:0-1034 GCF_000296735.1 Chrysochloris asiatica | reverse complement strand
AATATTAGCTTGAAGACTAATGTGTGCCTGACCCAAGTCATGGTATTTTCAATAGCCTCATATGTATGCTAAAGCTGGACAGTGAATAAAGAAGAGCATAGAAGATTTGATACTTTTGAGTTATGGTATTGGAGGAGAATATTGAAAGTGCCATGGGCTGCCAAAAAAAACCTACAGATCTGTGTTGGAAGAAGTGCAGCCAGAGTGCTCCTTGGAGGCCAAGATGGCCAAACTTTGTCTTTCTTACCTCGGACATATTGTCAGGAGGGACCAGTTCACTGAAAAAGGATATCATGCTTGGTAAGGTGGAGGTCAGAGAAAATGAGGAAGACCCCCAGCAAGATGGATTTGCAAAGTGGCAGCATCAATGGGTTCAAGTGTGGCAACAATTGTGAGGTTGGCCCAGGACCGGACAGTGTTTCATTCTGTTGTACATAGGGTCGCTATGAGTCAGTAGCAGCTCGATAGCACCTAATAACAACCACAACATGGGTTGTATTAGGGAATTCACAAGTTACAATTAAGGATCAGAAATGTTCAGGATACAGAAATTCTTCCGTCAGGAGCACCTCTTCTCAGACATGTCAGCTGGCTGCCCTATCTCTGGCCCTCCATCCCTCAGTCATACAGAGCCTTGGCCTCTGCCCAGGTAAGTGGTAGAAACCCTTTTAACACTGCTGATAAATGCCCAAAGGGCACACTGTCATAAGCCTCAGCCCAAGAGCACTAAACTCTAGCTCCATGACTCAGAAAACCTTGTTTCCTTCATTAAATGCCTAGAAGTACCCCACTTCACAAGTGAGTCTTTGCTCAGAAGACACTCAGCTACACTGTTCTGTGGTCTGGGAAACCTGCTACTCTATTCGGTCTCCTCTTCCTGTTTCTGCTATTGCTCCTGCTACTAGCACTTCTTCATAAAGGAATCTTGGGGTCCAAAGGATGTCCTCTTCGCATGGCTCTTCTTTCTTGATGATTGTAATATCCCATTTTCCCACTTCTGAGATAGCTCATTTGAAACCTATCAGGAGGTAAAA
>NW_006427677.1:0-1075 GCF_000296735.1 Chrysochloris asiatica | reverse complement strand
TGGTATATGTCTGCTGGTATTGGTTCTTGCCTGGGTTTTGGTATTTTATAAGGTGTGACTGCAGCTTGGCTTTTTGGCAGTGGTTTCTGACTCTTCTTGTGTAATATAGGAAGACAAAGAGTCCTCCAAAAGCAAAAGGAAGGCTATGTAACAGCCAAACTATTGTCCTGCCCAGTCAGGGAAGCGCCACCCTTGGAATCATTTTTAATTTCTATTTTTCACACTTCATGTCAAGTCTACCAAATCCTAGTGTCTCTACCATCAAAATATATAGAGAATTTAACAGCCTCTCACAACCTCCACTAGGATTAATCTGGCCTAATCCACTATCATTTCTAGCTAGGATTATAGCAATAGCTTCCAAACGATTTCCCGTTTTCCACTCTCAATCAATTACAAACATAGAAACCAAAGTAGTATACTAAATCTGAAATCTTTTCATATTATCATTCTGTTGAAAATCCTGTGATTGCTTCTCTTGTCATTAAATGTAAAAACCGAAAGTCTTTACAACGCCTTTCAAATCTCTGACCTTATCTTCCTATACTTTTTTCAGTTACTCTTTAGAGACAAAGAACTCCAAGTTTACTTTCACTCCAAGGCCTTTGAAGTTATTATTTCTTTTATTTAGAATGTTCATCATCCAGAGGCTCCCATGCATTTTGGTTTTACCTCTGTATTTCATTTATGTATTTTCTAAATATTGACCTCTCAGCAAAGCCTTGTTGTTGTTGTTAAATGCCATAGAGTCAGTTCCAACTTATAGCAACCCTGTATAGGATTTCCAAGGAGTGACTGGTGGGTTTGAACCTCTGACCACAATTGTGGTTAGCAGTTCAATGTCACACCAGGACCCCATGCTATTTAAATTATATTCTTTATCACTTTTTATGACTCTTTCCTATGGAATTGACTCTTTGGCATTTAACAACAGCTTTGTTTTTACCCATATGATTTATTACCATCTATTACATCATTTTATCTAGTTACCCATCTACTGAGGAGTCCTGGTGTGAAGCTGTAGGATCAGCACTGGAATGCTAATCACAAAGTTTGTGGTTCAAACTCATCAGCC
>NW_006427676.1:0-1126 GCF_000296735.1 Chrysochloris asiatica | reverse complement strand
AGATAGATAGATAGATAGATAGATAGATAGATAGATAGATAGATAGATAGATAGACAGACAGACAGACAGACAGACAGACAGACAGATAGATAGATAGATAGATAGATAGATAGATAGATAGATAGATAGATAAGGTTGTTGTTAGTTGCCATCAAGTTGGTTCTGACTCATAGCTATCCTGTATAGGGTTTCCAAAAGCAGTTGGTGAGTTTAAACCACCAACCTTGTGGTTCAAATTGACCTTGTGGTCCAGTGCTTTATCGCACAGCACCGCACCAGGACTCCATAGGTATGGATATACACTGTTGTTGTTACATATCATTGAGTCAGTTCCAACTCATAGTGACCCTGTATAATTTTTCTGAGGAGTAGCTGGTGAGTTTGAACTGTCAACCTTGTGGTTCAAACAACCTTGTGATCTAGTGCTTATCCCACAGCACCACACCAGGACTCCAATATATATATTCATTGATCCCAGA
Source organism: Chrysochloris asiatica (assembly GCF_000296735.1). Classification (NCBI taxonomy): domain Eukaryota; kingdom Metazoa; phylum Chordata; class Mammalia; order Afrosoricida; family Chrysochloridae; genus Chrysochloris; species Chrysochloris asiatica. Next base: position 646 of record NW_006427676.1, on the reverse strand, counting down.
CATATATAAGAATTTGGTGGAGGATATTTGCATATGAATAAACACAGGGAGAAAGTGGAACAACTGTTGTGGCATGAAGAGATTTACAATCATTGAGATGAAACAAAGCCTGTGATGTGTTGAATATAAAACGGATGGTCTTATCTATAAACCTTTACTCAATTCACAATTTAAAAAATAATAATAAAGATATAAAATGACATATTGCATTGGGCAAATCTGATGCAAAAGACCTCTTTAAAGTATTATGAAGCAATAATGTCACATTGAGGGCTAAAGTGTGCTTAACCAAAGCCATGGTATTTTCAATCACCTCATACACATGCGAAAGCTCGACAAAGGATACAAAAACACCAAAGAATTGATACCTTTGAATTATGGTGTTGGCAAAGATTATTAAAAATACCATGGACTACCAGAAGTACTAACAAATCTGTCTTGGAGGAAATGTAGCCAGAATGACGCCTTAGAAAGATAATGAGAGTTCATCACATACTTGAATGTACTATCAGGAAGGATTAGTCCCTGGGCAAGGACATCATGCTGGGTAAGTTGTTGTTGTTGTTAAGTGCCATCGAGTCGGTTCCGACCCATAGCGACCCTGTATAGGGTTTCCGAGGGTGTAAATCTTTACGGGAGTAGAAAG
>NW_006427675.1:0-1066 GCF_000296735.1 Chrysochloris asiatica | reverse complement strand
GTGTTAATCTTTTTGCTATTGTAAATAGTGCTGCTATGAACATTGGTGTGCATATATCTTTTCGTGTTGTGGCTCGTTTTTTCTTGTGGGTAAATACCAAGTAGAGGAATTGCTGGGTCATAAGGTATTTCTATTTTCAACTTTCTAAGGAAATGCCATATTGCTTTCCAGAGAGGTTGCACCATTTTGCAGTCCCACCAGCAATGTGGGAGTGTCCCAGTCTTGCCACATCCTCGCCAGCATTTATTGTCCTCTACATTTTTGAGCTTTGCTGTTATTCTTGGTGTGAGATGATATCTTATTGTTGTTTTGATTTGCATCTCTCTAATGTTTAGTGATTGTGAACATTTCTTCATATATTTATTGGCTGCCCGGATCTCTTCCTTAGTGAAGTGTGTGTTCATATGCTGCGCCCACTTTTAAATTGGGTTGTCTTTTTTTTTTTGTAGAGGTGTTGTAGTTTCCTGTATATTTTAGAAATGAGTCCCTTTTCTGATAAGTCATTGCAAAAGATTTTTTCCCATTCTGTGGGTTCTCTTTTTACTCTTCTCATGAAATCTTTTGATGCAGATAAATTTTTAATTTTTAGTGTGTCCCACTCATCTATTTTATCTACTTTTGTTTGTGTGGTTCTCAAAATGTTTTTTTGTCTGTATATACCTAGAATTATTGGCCTCACATTTGTCCCAATTTTTTCATTGATGGCCTTCATAATTCTGGGATTCACATTTAGGTCTTTCATCCATGTTGAGTTGTTTTTGTATAAGGTGTGAGGTGAAGGTTTTGTTTCAGTCTTTTGCATATCATTTTCTAGTTCTCCCAGCACCATCTGTTGAAGAGACTATCACCTCCCCATGCAATATATTTAGGTGTTTTGTCAAAAATCAATTGGCTGTATGTAGATGCGTTAATGTCTGAATTCTTAATTCTGTGCCATTGATCTATGTACCTTTCATTGTACCAGTACCAAGCTGTTTTGACCACTGTAGCCGTGTAGTAAATTTTGAAGTCAGGAATTGACAGGCCTCCAGCCTTATTCTTCCTCTTAAGCAGTTGTTTGCTTATC
>NW_006427674.1:0-1069 GCF_000296735.1 Chrysochloris asiatica | reverse complement strand
GAGCGGTTGGTAGTTCCGAACCGCTGACCTTAAGGTTCACAGCCCGATTAGTAACCACTACACTACCAGAGCTCCTTTACATGATTAAATTTAGTGTGAGAGTGTCTAAATGTAATTTTAATTTTTACTATGATTATTGAAAAATTCTACTAAAAACTTCTATAATAAAATCAAGAAAAATAAACTATCAATAAAAGGAATAAACAGAAACTGCAAGGCCCTTGCATTAGGTTCCCCTTGGGGCTTTGCCAACCAAGGAGACACTCATTGTCGCTTTGCGAAACAATGAGCTTTTCATGCTTAGGGTCTCTTGCCATTCCGTTCCTTGATGGCATGGCTTCTGACACACAATAATCATTATAGGTGGTTTCTTTTACCAAGAAAACCTTTATTTTTAAAATTTTGGTCTCATAAAATATCTGTCCTTTTGGTATTAATTAATTTCACTCAGCATAATATCCTCCACATACAAGCATGTGGTGAGGTGTTTCAAAGATTTATCACAAAGAAATTCAACCATTTGTAGTATTCCATATGTGTAGGAACCAAATTTGGTTTAACCACTCTTCTGTTAATGGGCATTTAGCTGTGTCCATGATTTTGGTATGTCTCTTGTAGACAGAATATTGAAGGATTTTGTTTTTCTATCTATTCTGTTCTCTCTCTCTTAACTGGTACATTTATTCTTTTACACTTAGTTTAATGCTCAATAAGCATTAATTGATTGCTGCTATTTTTCTCTGTGTTCCTTTATTTTTCTGGTGCTGCTAGATTATTTGTTCTACATTATTTTCTATGCTAAGTACATTTTGTTTGTAGGTTTTCTTTACATTTTGGTTTCCATTGTATTGAAGTTTACTAAATCTTTCTGATTTTAATTTTTATTTTGATGTGCAGGTGTGCTCTTTTTCTTTGAGGTACCCTATGATTTATTAATTTTTCACTGATTAAAACAATCTGTTTTTTCTTGAAAATTACTTGACTTCCTTGCCATTTGGAAGTTCTTCATTGTACATTGATATCTCTGGCTCACTATTTTCAGTCTTGAAGGTTTATTTTATTATATTTA
>NW_006427673.1:0-1064 GCF_000296735.1 Chrysochloris asiatica | reverse complement strand
CAAAATATGAACTTGAATACATCCTATCTGAATTAAGACGTCATCTGAAGAACAGATTTGATACATTAAACACTAAAGATAGAAGACCAGAAGAGTTGTGGGATGACATCAGGAACATTAAACATGTAAAATGCAAAAGTCATTGAGAAGACAAGAAAGAAGGAAAAGGTCAAAATGGATGTCATAAGAAACACTGAAACTTGCTCTCCTGCATGAGATGCTAAAGCAAACGGAAGAAATGAGGAGGTCCAAGAGCTGAACAGAAAATTTTGAAGATAAGCTCAAGAAGACAAAGCCAAATATTACAACAAACTGAGCAAAGATCTGGAATCAGAAAACCAAAAAGGAAGAACATGCTCAGCATTTCTTAAGCTGGGGGAACTGAAGAAAAAATTCAAGCCTCGACTTTCGTTATTGAGAGAATCTCTGGGAAAAGTATTGAATGATGCAGAAAGTATCAAGAGAAGATAGAAGGAATACACAGTCACTGTACCAAAGGTTGCTGTTCAGCCATTTCAAGAGGTAGCATAGGATCAAGAGCCAATGATACTGAAGGAGGAAGTCCACGGTGGATTGAAGGAATTGACAAAGAACAAGGCACCTGGAATTGATGGAATAAAAATAGAAATCTTTCAAGAAAGTGAGGAGGCACAGGAAAGCACTCACTCATCTCTGCCAAGAAATTTGGAAGACAACTATCTGGTGACTGATTGAAAGAGATCCATATGTGTGCCCATTCCAAAGAGAGGTCACCCAACTGAATGCGGAAATCATTGGACAATCTCTTTGATATCCCATTCGAGTAAAGATTTGTTAAAGGTAATACAGAAATGGCTGCAAGCATACATTGACAGAGAACTTCCAGAGGTTCAAGGTAGATTCAGAAGAGGCTGTGGAAAGATGGGTGTCATTGCTGATGTCCGATGGATCTTGGCTGAAAGCAGAGAGTACCAGAAAGATGTTTACCTGTGCTTTATTGACTACACAAAGGCTTTCAATTGTGTGGATCATGACAAGCTATGGACAGCATTGAAAAGTATGAGTATTCCGGAACACTTAATTGT
>NW_006427672.1:0-1093 GCF_000296735.1 Chrysochloris asiatica | reverse complement strand
CCACAGATAAATGTAAAAACCTTCCCTAAAAGCCGAGACTGTAAATTCCAAAAAGGCAAGTTTTTCCCAAGGAAAAAAAAAAAAAAAAAGCTAAAGAGGATAGAGAGAAACACTGTTAACTGATGATGTATGGCGGGGATTATAATCAATGTAATGAAAAAAGTTGTATGAATTGTTGAATGTGAAACTGTTGATGTGCCCTGTAAACTGTCATTCAATCCAAAATAAAAACATTTAATTTAAAAAAAAAAGAAAGAAAGCACCTAGACAACCCCTTGTTTGAAAGCTACCAGACGCACAAGTCAATCAACTTACTCTACAGCCACTCGTCATTTTGCTCTCCATCTTAGACTCATGAGTCCCAAATCTTTCTGTTTTTCTAACTGCATCTCCTTCTCAGACTACCCTCCCCTCATGATTTCTGTCTCACACCCACCAACCCTGCCCACCCCTTCACGCAATAGGTACAGACAGAGCCAGAGAGACATGAGGAACGGGGTCAAGGACCATGGCTTTCCTGGATGCTGAGAAGTGAGCCTGAAAAAGGGATGGATGGAGGAACCTTAAATGCATATTTCTAAGTAAAAGAAGCAAGTCTGCAGTGGATATAGGTGACGGTGTGTGGCATGAATGATGTAATTGGTGTCACCGAATTGTACACATGAAAGATGTAGACCAGGCAAAGATTTTGTTGTCTATATTTTTACAATTAGAAAAAGTAAAATGAAAAAGAAGCCACATACAGTACCAAAAGCTACAAAAAGTATGATTTGGGGAAACCCTGTGTGCTACAAAAGATTAACACATTCCACAAGTTTGGAGGTTCAAGCATACCTAGAGGTCGATCAGAAGAAAGGACTCATGATGGTCTAATTTCAAAAAACAATCCATTGATGGAGGAACAAATAAGATGGCAGATCAGGTGGAAGTGCAGTGAGGAGCTCCATCAGCAACAACACAGAATACCAGACCAAGCAGGCTCAGGGGATGGTGCCAGAACTCTGAACCACACATAAAGGAATATTTAGAAGGTTGGAAGGCTTACAGCTAGGGGAATTTGTAGCAGAAGCAAGAAATCCATTGCTTTCTAATT
>NW_006427671.1:0-1073 GCF_000296735.1 Chrysochloris asiatica | reverse complement strand
GGAACAGCTGGTAGTTTCAAACAGCTGACCTTAAGGTTCACAGCCCAATTCGTAACCACCATAGATACAAAATCCAAAAACCACATCCACTGCAATGGGCTCAGTTCTAACTTACAGACAACCTATAGCACACAATAAGGTGCTCTGGTAGCATAGTGGTTACGAATTGGGCTGTGAACCGCAAGGTCAGCAATTTGAAACTACCAGCTGTTCTGCAGTACAGAAAGATGAGGCTTTCTGCTCCCATAAAGATTTACAGCCTTCAGAAACCCTGTACAGGGTCACTATGAGTCAGAACTGACTCCACGGCACATAACGACCACCACTAACTATAACACACAATGGAGTAGAGGTGGTGCTACAGGTTAATGAGCTGGATGGCAAGGTAGGTTTGAACCATAAGGTCAGTGGTTCAAGCTCACCAGCTATTCCTTGGATACCCTATACGGGGTCACTATGAGTTGAAACTGACACAACAGCTCTTAACAACAACATACTAGAGCATACCAGAGCATACTAGAACTGTTTCTTCGGGTTTCTGAGACTGCACATTTTTAATAGTAGCAGACAGCTTCATCTTTCACCCAGGGAGCAACTGGTGATTTTGAACCCCCACCCTTAGGGTTAACAGCACAAATGCTTAACCCATTGTGCCACCAAGACTCTACCATAGACATATGTATCTCTAATAGTAAATATTTAAGGCTCTATGCTATATCTTATGACCACATAGGTTACAATTGTTGTCCCTCGGTTGTACATTTTAAAAAGTTGATTTTAGTTCACCCAGAGGTCCCTTACAAGAAAGACTTGGCGACCTACTTTGAAAAAACCAGCCACTGAAAACCTGGTGGGGCACAGATCTATTCTGACCCAGGATGGGTGCTATGAATCATAAATGACTTGATAGCAATTATTTTTGTTGTTGATATTGCTGTTGTTTAATTATTTGCTACAGTCAAGCGATGATTGTTTAAGCAGAAGTTGGTTACAATCCAGAGTCCCTGGTACTTTACATCTTTCATTCTTGTGACTGAAAATAAATACTTAGATGCACCTTCCTAAGGAGAGTG
>NW_006427670.1:0-1084 GCF_000296735.1 Chrysochloris asiatica | reverse complement strand
GAGGTCAGTCTTTCACAAAGTGAAAGAAGGTAAACACTTAGGAACAGAGATCCAGATGGTGAGAAAGTCAGGTAGATTACAGGATAAAATAGAATGCACTAAATGGAGAGGAAAGTTAATGGACTATTAGGTAACTTCAAAGAAAATTAACACTTCACAATATACCAAGAAAATGAAAATCCAAGAAGAATATAGAAACATTAAAACTATGAGGGAACACAAGAAGGAACACAAAAAGCATGAACTCAATAAAGGAAGACAAACAGAACAAAGAAAACAGCAACACCACAAAAAACCCAAACATAATGGTAGCAATTAATCCATACCTATTGATAATTAATCTGAATGTAAACAGATTAAATACACCTATTAAGAGATGGAGAGTGAAAGAATGAGTAAAAAAAAAAAAAAAAAATAATAAGTAGAATGTAAAGCTAATGTTCTCCCATGTAAACTATCACATAATTCACAATAAAACATTAAAAAAAAAAAAAAAAACAATAACAACTAGATCCTTCAATACGCTGTCTGCAAGGGACACATCTCACATACAAAGACAAAAACAGATTAAAAGTCAAATTATGGGAAAAAAATATACCAAGTTAATTGCAATAAAATAAAGTACTGGAGTGGCAGTACTAATTTCGGATAAAATAAACTTTAAGACAAAAACCAGCATAATAGTAAACATGGACATTATCTCATGATTAATGGGACAATTAAACAAGATGACATAACCATAATAAATGTCTATGCTTCCAATGAAAAAGCTCCAAAATATATAAAGCAAACTCTAATAAATTTGAAGAAAGAAATAGATGAATCTACAATAATAGTGGGTGATTTTACTACACCACTTTTAAAAATGGATAGAATAACCAGAAAGAAACTTAACAAAGACACAGACAAACTAAACTACACAATTAGCCAACTAGACCTCATAGATGCATACAGAGCATTCAACCCAATAATAGCACAATACACATTGTTTTCCAATGCACATGGAACATTCTCCAGAATAGACCATGCCTTAGGCCACAAAACAAATCTCCATAAATTTACAAGTATCAAATACTACAAAGCA
>NW_006427669.1:0-1073 GCF_000296735.1 Chrysochloris asiatica | reverse complement strand
TTAACATTGTGAAAATGTCAATACTGCCCAAAGCAATTTACACATATAATGTAATCCCAATCCAGATTCCAACAACATTCTTCAAACATGGAAAAAACAATGACAAACTTTATATGGAAAGGAAAGAGACCCAGGATACGCAAAGCACTGCTTAAGAAGTAGAATAAGGTTGGAAACCTCTCATTCCCGACTTCAAAATTTACTACACAGCTACAGTGGTCAAAACAGCTTGGTACTGGTACAATGAAAGACATATAGATCAATGGAACAGAATCGAGAATCCAGAATTTAATGCATCTACATACAGCCAACTGATTTTTGACTAAACACCTAAATATATCACATGGGAGGTGATAGTCTCTTCAACAGATGGTGCTGGCAGAACTGGAAAGCAATATGTAAAAGATTGAAACCAGACCTTCACTTCACACCTTATACAAAAACCAACTCAACATGGATTAAAGACCTAAACATGAATCCCATAATTATGAAGGTCATCAACGAAACAATAGGGACAAATGTGAGGGAACTAATTCAGGGAATACACAGGCTACAAAACATTTTGAAAACTACACAAAAAACAGTAGACAAAATATATGAGTGGGACATACTAAAAATTATAAACGTATGTGCATCAAAAGACTGCACCAGAAGAATAAAAAGGGAACCCACAGAATGGGAAAAATCTTTGCAATGATACATCAGACTTATTTCTAAAATATATAGGAAACTACAACACCTCTTCAAGAAAAAGACAAATAACCCAATTTAAAAATGGGCATAGCACATGAACAGACACAAGGAGGAGATCCAGGCAGCCAACAAACATAAGAAGAAATGCTCATGATCACTAGCCAGCAGAGAGCTGCAAATCAAAGCAAAAATGAGATACCATCTCACACCAGCAATAACAACAAAGGTAAAAAAAGTAGAGGACAATAAATGCTGGTAGGAATGTGGAGAGCTTGGGACACTCCTGCATTACTGGTGGGACTGCAAAATGGTCCAACCTCTTTGGAAAGCAATATGGCACTTCCTAAGAAGGTTGGAAATAGAAATACGTTATGATTCAG
>NW_006427668.1:0-1127 GCF_000296735.1 Chrysochloris asiatica | reverse complement strand
TGCTCCCATAAAGATTTATAGCCTGGGAAACCCTGTACAGAGTCGCTATGAATCGGAACCAACTCCACAGCACATAACAACAACAACAAGAACTGATAGAATGCTTATTGAAATCTTTCAACAAATTGATGCAGCACTGGAGGCAATTACTGACCTACATCAAGAAATTTGGAAGGCATCTACCTGACCAGCTGATTAGAAGAGATATATATTTGTGCCCATTACATACAGAGGAGACCCAGTGGAATTAAAAAATCATTACTATCATATGTAATTAAAATTTGGCTTAAGAGATTTAAATAGCAGGTACATTGACAGAGAAATGCTAGGATTTCAAGCTGGATTCAGAACAAGACATGGAATGACAGTAACAATATATGATGTCATATGGATCTTAACTAAAAGCAGAAAATACAAGTAAGTTGTTTACCTGTACTTTAGTGACTATGCAAAGACTTTCAACTGTGTGCCTCATGCCAAATTCTGTATAACACTGCAAAAAATGAGCATTCCAGAACACTTAATTGTGCTCATGAGGAACCTATACATAGACCAATATGCAAAGAAAAAACAAGAGGCTAATGAGGCTAATGAATAGTTTAAACCCAGGAAAGGTATTACCTTTCACCATACTTATCCAATCTGTATGTTGTTGCTGCTGTTAAGTGCTGTTGACTCAGTTCTGACTCATAGCAACCTTGAATAAAGTTTCCAAGGAGTGGCTGGTGGGTAAAGCAGTCCAGTGCTTTTCCTACAGCATCACACCAGAACTCTGGGAAGTTGGATTATATGAAGAAGAATGTGACATCAAGATAGAGAGAAGAGTCATTAACAACCTGTGATATGCAGATGATACAACTCTGCTTGCTGAATAAGAAAACAAAAATTTGCATAACTGGACCAACAAATAACATAATGAAAAACAGAGAAAAAAATAAAGTTGTCCAAGACTTCATTTTGCTTGAATCCATAATCAACACACAAGGAAACAGTAGTCAAGAACTCAAAGGATATATTGCATTAGGCAAATCTGATGCAATATACCCTTGTAAAGTGTTAAAGAGTAAATACATCAATTTGAGGACTAAGGCTTACCTGCCTAAAGCTGTGACATTTAATTGCCTTAT
>NW_006427667.1:0-1069 GCF_000296735.1 Chrysochloris asiatica | reverse complement strand
GAAACCCTGTACAGGGTTGCTATGAGTTGGAACCGACTCCACGGCACATAACAACAACAACAAAGTAAATATAATTCACTCCGTTTCTGAAGACCGCCTTAAATTAGGGCCTTTGTATTGTCTCTCCTCTCAACCTAGACTACTTTCCCACATATTTTAGTGCTTTTTTTTTTTTATTTCATTAGCGTCTTAATTGAAAAGTTCCCTCCTCAAAGGTATCATCTCTTAGCCACCCTATTCAAAAATGGCGCCCTGTGCCATTCGATCATCTGAATTTGCTCTTTTTTTGTTAGCACTTGCCACTGTCTTATATGGCTTATTTATCTATTGGCACTGTAGGATAAGCACTGGACTTCTAACCACAATTTTGGCAGTTGAAATTCATAAGCTGCTTCTCAGGATAAAGATGAGACTTTCTGCTCTCATAAAGATTTGCATTCTCAGAAACCCTATACAGGGTTACTATGAGTCAAAATGGACTCAGTGGCTATGGATTTTGTTTGGTTGCATAATTATTAACTGGTTTATTTTCACTAGTATGTAAGTCACACAAGGAAAGACTTTGTCTCCCTGTTTTCCTTAGCCAAAGTAATTTTTGGTATAGCTTTGAGCTATTTAAATACCAAAACCAAACCCACTGCCATCTTGATGTTTCTGACTCATGTTGGTCCCATGTGTTGCAGAGTAAAATTACTCTATAAGATTTTCGAACCTATGGCTTTTCAAATGAAGATGGCCAGACCTTTATTCCAAGGCACCTTTGAGTGGGTAGGAATCACCCACATTTGGATTAATAGTCATGTGTTTAACCATTTGTGCCATCTTGAACTCCCTATTTGTCTACTCCTTATTTCTTGGTCACAGATATTGCTTTAAAAAGAATAAATAATTTTGCTTATTCAAATTGTAATATTTACATCTAATCCAATTCAAGAGTTTCAAGTACATTATTGCCTCCTAGGAGCTCTGGTAGCGTAGTGGTTACGAATCGGGCTGCGAACCTTAAGGTCAGCGGTTCGAAACTACCAGCCGCTCTGCAGGAGAAAGATGAGGCTTTCTACTCCCGTAA
>NW_006427666.1:0-1127 GCF_000296735.1 Chrysochloris asiatica | reverse complement strand
CAACAATTGTAAGGTTGGCCCAGGACTGGGCAGTGTTTTGTTGTGCTGTGCATAGGGTGCTATGAGTTGGTACCGACTCATTGGCAACTAGCAACAACAACAAAAATTTTTTTTTTTACAGAAGAAAGTAGAAAGACAAAAATGGAGAAGGAATCAAAAATCCTTCAGGGCAGGTTTGTCACACTGGAGGAAAGTAGAGATGAGTGAGAGAGGAGTGCAATAGGAAGGAGAGAGAGGAGTGAATTTGGGCATTTATTCCTCCTCCTCCAACTTCTATTTTTGTCTTTCAAAACAGGAATTAACATTGGTGAGAGACAATTGCCAAGTTTCTACTAACTCCCCCAATTTTTTCAGAGGGTAATGAGTTCTGAATGATCATTACATCTTGAAATGTACCAAGTCACTAAAGAGAACATTATTCACTCAGAGGTCTATAGTGCTTGTCACTTCAGAACTTACACAATTTTAATAAGTCTTGAAACTCTTTATGCAGATCCTATTTCTACACAGAGACTCATAGCCAGTAACCTCTTCAACCACATGTTTGCGTGTGCATGATCACAAATGGCCCTTGGAGCTCACTTCCACTATTCCAAGAGGGGATGATGCAATTTCTCCATTGACGGATGGAGCTCTTGGTTTGAGACGAACCATCTGTCTCCCAAATGGCATTTCTAGTACTTCAATCACATTTCCAATAATCATTTCCCCTAAACACATTAGTGGGAAATGAAGTAAAAAATAATTAAACTTAACAATCCACTGCATTAGAAATTGATGATAGCTATGTTTTGTAAATTAGAGACATGTAGAAGAAAATTATTATTCTCACATCTCATTGCTGCAGAAAGATATCTTCGTTGTTACATAAAATTCCTCTTTTGCTTAGACATTGGCTACCCAAAAAGGGGGAGGGGGGTGCGACAAAGGCAAGAAGTGATTGGCTTACAAGCTTTCAAGAGGGAGCCTAGTTCCAGAGAGTGCAGGGGAAGGTAGAATCTCCACTAAGTGGTTTCCAACCTGTCTGGACAGGGCTGGTGAAAGGAGATGGGGATCAGACTCTTGTGGTACAACAGTGAATAATTGCTATCTGGACTGACTGAGGATTGAAAATGTAAAGGCAGATA
>NW_006427665.1:0-1127 GCF_000296735.1 Chrysochloris asiatica | reverse complement strand
TATTTACATCTGTCCCACTAGGCCATGCAAACCTGTCTCAGTGTTCACCTATCTTATTCTTCTGCCTCCTCCCCCTTTCTTGTATTGCCTTCCCCAACACCCAAACTAAGCCTCCCACCCCAACCCCATTGTGATTGCCTTATATTCCATTAGTTGTACCCTCCATTTAAGATAGTCTATTTTATCCAGTAATCTAACTGACCTTCCTACCACCTGGATTTCTGTTCCTCTGTGCTTACCTTCTTTCACATTGTAATTGTTTTGGTCATAGTCTGACCTCCCAGTTCCTCTGTTCTTATAATTTTATTCTGTTCTTGACTTTTCCATTTGTCGATTGAGTTCAGAGTGATGCTGCCACATACATCATTCTATAGTTGTTGTCAGTTCTTGTTGGCTCTCAGTCCACAGAACTTCCTTTAGGATGTTTTTCAGAGCAGGGTTGGCTTTGGCAAAATCCCTTAGCTTCTGTTTATCCTGGAATATTTTGATTCCACCATCATATTTGATTGACAGCTTTTCTGGGTAGAGGATTCTTGGGTGGCAGTTTTTTTTTCTTTCAGGGTTTTATATATGTCTCCCTTATATGTCTTCAGATAAGGGCATCACCTGGTCCCACTTCATGTCACACAGCCAGGCCTTGACATAAGCAGTCAACAGGGCATCTTTTGATGCCAGTATGTGGGGCAAAGAATATTACCATAGGCTGCCAAAAAAAATTTTAAAAAAGCAAATTTCTCTTGGAGAAAGTACAGTCAGAATGTTGTTTTAGAATCGAGTCTGTAGAGACATTGTCTCCTGTGTTATTGGGAGGGATCAGTCCCTGGAAAAGGACACCAGCCTTGATAAAGTAGAAGGTCACTGAAAAATGAGGACCCTCACAAAATGAATTGACACAGTGGCTGCAACAGTGGGTTTAAACATAATTGTGAGGATGGTCTAGGAGCGGGCTGTGTTTCATTCTATTGTGCAAAAAGTTACTATGACTTGTAACTGACTTGAGGATATTTAACAACAACAGGGTGAGATCTAATCCAATAGGGCTGGTATCCTTATAAGAAAAGACAAGAGACATACATATGCAGAAGACAGGCAAATGCAATTGGATCCAGAGATTGAGTTATATTGCA
>NW_006427664.1:0-1127 GCF_000296735.1 Chrysochloris asiatica | reverse complement strand
TATGTTCTTTTTGACAATGAATGCAACACCATTCTTCTTCAATTTGTCATTTCCGGCATAGTAAACCATGTGGTTGTCAGATTCAAATTGGCCAATACCCATTCCTTTCAGCTCATTAATGCCTAAGATATCGATGTTTATGTGTTCCATTTCATTTTGACTTCAAATTTTCCCAGATTCATACTTCGTACATTTCATGTTCTGATTTTCTATGGATGTTTATAGCTGTTTCTCTTCATTTTGAGTTGTGCCCCATCAGCAAATGAAGGTGGTGCAGCCTTTTCTCCCACTGGCTTTACTCCATTCGTGTCATCATAGTCAACTCTACTTTGAAGAGTCATCTCTTCCCCAGTCGCATTTTGAGTGCTTTTCAACCTGAGGGGCTCATTTTCCGGCACTATAGCTGACTGTGTTTCTTTGCTATTTATAAGGTTTTCAGTGACTAAATATTTGAAAGTAGTTCGTCACTCCTTCTTCCTAGTCTGTCTTCGTCTGGAAGCTCATCTGAAACCTGTCCACCATGGGTGACCATGCTGGTATTTACAATACCCGTGGCATAGCTTTCAGAATCACAGCAACTCACAAGCCACCACAGTACAACAAATACACAGACAAGTGGCGGTTGAGTGAAATTAGTCAGTCACAAAAGGACAAATATTGCCTAAGACCATTATTATAAAATTTTAAGAAATTGTTGTAAACTAAAAGAAAAATTATTTGATGGTTGCCAGAGGAGGGAAAAGGTGGTGGTGATGACTGTGTGGCATGGAGTCGGTTCCTACTTAAAGCGACCATGTACAGGATTTCTGAGGCTGTAAATCTTTATGGGAGCAGAATGCTTCATCTTTCTCTCGTGGAACAGCTGGTAGTTTCGAACTGCTGACCTTAAGGTTCACAGCCAGATTTGGAACTGCTATGCTTCTCATACCATTGAGAAGTATGAGTATTCCAGAACACTTAATTGTACTTCTGAGAAATCTGTACCTAGACCAAGAAGCAGTTGTTAGAACAGAGCATGGGAACACTGAATGTTTTTAAATTGGGAAAAGTGTGCGACAAGGTTGTGTTCTTTCACCATACTTATTCAACCTGTATGCTGAGCAAATAATACGAGAAGCTGGGTCCTA
>NW_006427663.1:0-1080 GCF_000296735.1 Chrysochloris asiatica | reverse complement strand
TTTGGGATAAGGCACATGCTTTTCTGACTTATCAACCCTGACACACCTGTGTTCATGGAGAAAGGTTGTCCCTTTTTTCTCCCTAAAGTTCCATGTGCATTGTGTCTAATGCCTTTCGACTTTGCTTTTCTAAGTACCCCCCATACATGTCATTGTCTGTCTGTCGTCATGGAAGTGTTTCCTAGTAAATTGATGTTGACCATTGCTAAAGTACTCAGAGAACAAACTGCGGTTAAAGTCTCGCTTTGTCACAGCTACCTTCTCCCCCTGAGTAATGCCTTTCCTTTTTGTTTCCTATTATAAACCTCAACTGACGTCATTGGGTCAGCTTCTAGAAACCTTAATGATGGAGAAAAGCTATCCACTAAAGAGATCATCGTACGACTCATGAGAAATGACACGTGGTCCTCCGTGGGAGGAGAAATCTGCAAAATGCGTGGCATTGAAGATCAGGAAAGCAACCAGAACACACATGGGAGGTGAGTGTCGTTAACAAGAGACAGCAATGCTCCAGGGGAGTCTTCAAAAGGTGTCATGATGTCAAAATGTTTATGTCTATACAGGGTCCCAGGTAGCACAGATGGTTAGGCACTCAACTAATAGCCACAAGATTAGCAGTTCGAAGCTGCCCAGTGACTCTGCAGGAGAAATACCTGCAATGGGCTTCAGTAACAATATAGCCCCAACCCTGTAGAGCAGTTCTCTGTCACATGGGGTCAGTCTGAGCTAGAATGGACCCAGCAGCCTAACAACATGTATAATGTGCAGCAACGGCATTTATACATGTGTGTATATATATGTATATAGAGAGGTTATTATGATTCTGTGCTGTGCAGTGGGTACTAACACATAGTGACCCTGTATAGGGTTTCCGAGGAGCAACTGGTATGTTTGAACCACTGACCCTAAGGTATACAGTCCAGTGCTGATCCTACAGCGCCATACCAGGAGTCCATATAGAGAGATTGTTGTTGTTGTTAAGTGCTGTCGAGTCAGTTCTGACTCATAGCAACCCTGTATAGGGTTTCCAAGGAGCAACTGGTGAGTTTGAACTGCCGACCTTGTCGTTCAAACCAACCT
>NW_006427662.1:0-1127 GCF_000296735.1 Chrysochloris asiatica | reverse complement strand
CTGGCTTTAGTGGTTGGTGCATAAATTTGAATAATAGTGGTATTAACTGGGCTTCCCTGTAGGTGCATGGATATTATCCTATCACAAACAGTGTTGTACTTCATGACTGATCTTGATATGTTCTTTTTGACAATGAATGCAACAGCATTCCTCTTCAATTTGTCATTCCCGGGATAGTAAATCATGTAGTTGTCAGATTAAAAATGGCCAATACCAGTCCATTTCAGCTCACAAATGCCTAATGTATCTATGTTTATGCGTTCCATTTCATTTTTGACCGGTTGAATAAATATCGTGAAAGAATAAAACCCTGGCACACACTTTCCTAATTTTAAACCATTCAGTGTTCCTTTGTTCTGTATAAAGAACTGTTTCTGGGTCTATATACAAGTTCCTCATGAGTACAACTAAGTGTTCTGGAATACTCATTCTCCCCAGTGTTGTCCATAGCTTGTCATAATTCACACATTCAAAAACCTTTGCATAGTCAATAAAGCTCAGATAAACACCTTTCGGGTATTCTCTGCTTTCAGCCAATATCCATCTGACATCAGCTGTGTTATCTCTCATTCCATATCCTGTTCAGAATGTAGCTTGAACCTCTGATAGTACCTTGTCAATGTACTATTGCAGACGTTCTTAAATTATCTTGAGTAAAATTTTTCTTTTATGCAATATACATTCCAAATTAATGGTATTGTCCAATGATGTCTGCATTCCATTGGATCACCTTTCTTTGGAATGGGCATAGATATTGATTTCTTCAAGTCAGTTGGCCAGATAACTGTTTTCCAAATTTCTTGGAATGATGAGTGAGTGCCTCTAGTGCTGCCTCAGTTTGGTGAAAGATTTCAATTTGTATTCCATCAATTCCCAGAGCCTTGTTCTTTTCCAATGCCTTCAATGCACCTTGGATTTCTTCCTTCAATATCATTGGCTCTTGATCCTATGCTAGCAACCTATTGAAATGGTTGAATATCAACCATTTCTTTTTAGTACAGTGACTCTGTATTCCTTCTATCTTCTTTTGATGTTTTCTGCATCATTCAATATTTTGCCCATGTTGTTATTGTTGTTGTCAGGTGCCATCAAGTCAGAAACGACTCATAGCGACCCCATGCACAGCA
>NW_006427661.1:0-1077 GCF_000296735.1 Chrysochloris asiatica | reverse complement strand
TGGCTAGTTTTGTAAAGTATCAGTCATCTATTTTGTCTTCTGCTATTTGTATACTACAAATTGTATTTGATAGCGTACTTATGCAATATATCAGAGCCCCTAAGTTTGTGTCTATTTTTACATTAATGATCTTTATATTTCTAGGTTTTACATTTAGGTCTTTGATCCATCTTAAATTTGTTTTGTGTATGGTGTAAGATATGTGTCTTGTTTTATTCTTCTGCAAACTGTATATCCAGTTTTGCCAGCACCATTTGTTAAAAAGACTATCTCCTCCCCAGTAAATGTATTTTGGGCCCTTGTCAAAGGTCAACTGACCATAAGTGGATGGATTTAGTTCCCATTTCTCAATTCTGTTCCATTGGTCTATATGTCTTTTATTGTACCAGTAACAGGCTGTTTGACTACTATAGCTGCATAATAGGTTTTGAAATCAGAAAATGAAAGGTCTCCTACTTTCTTCTTCTTTTTTAAATAATTCTTTGATTATCCAGTGTCTTTCTTTTCCATATAAAGTTAGTGATTCATCTTTCCATCTCTTTAAAGAATGATGCTGGAACGGGATGGCATAATATCTATAAATCACTTTGGGCAGCATTGACATTTTCACAATATTAAGTATTCCTGTCCATAAGCATGTGTATTCTTCCATTTATGTAGGCCTCTTTTGTTTTTACATAGTAGTGTTTTATAGCTTTATTTGTATAGGTCTTTTGCTTTTCTGGTGAGACTTATTCAGTATTGCATCTTTTAGGGGGCTATTATAAATGATATTATTTTCCTGGTTGATTTTTCAGAACTCTCTTTATTTTTGTTATTGTTAGGTGTCATCGAGTCAGTTCCAACTCATAGTGATCCCACGTACAACAGAATGAAACACTGGCTGCTCTTGTGCTTTCTTCACAATTGTTGTTAGGCTTGCTGTTACCACTGTGCCACTCCATCTTGTGAAGGTCTTCTTCTTTTTCACTGACCTTCCACTTTATCAACCATAATGTCCTTCTCCTGGGTCTGGTCACTCCTGATAACATGTCTAAAGTACAAGAGATGAAGTCTCATCATCCTGGCTTGTAAGGA
>NW_006427660.1:0-1117 GCF_000296735.1 Chrysochloris asiatica | reverse complement strand
GTCAAAATCTAAAGTAAAGGGATACTAATAAAATCATGAATAAATCGGAGAATGATTCAAAAAGAAAAAAATTAACTAGGGGCCTGTGCATAGAATATTTCTTTGTGGCTTTGCCAATCCAAAGAAAACAGTTATTGTTGCTCTGCTAGAACAATGAGTTCTTCATGCGCAGGATCCCCGTCATCTCATTTCTTTATTTAAATTCCTTGATTAATATATATTCTTCATTTTAATTCCTTAATTAATATGGCTTATGCCAATTAGGGAAATATGTTACACAAGACCTTTTTAAAGTGTTGAAGAGCAGATGTCAGCTTGAAGACTAAGGTGCACTTGACCCAAGTCATGGTATTTTCAATAACCTCATATGCATGCGAAAGCTGGACAGTGAATAAAGAAGACTGTAGAATAATTGATGCTTTTAGTTATGGTGTTGGAGGAGAATACTGAAAGTGCCATGGACTGCCAAAAGAACCAACAGATCTGTGTTGGAAGAAGTGCAGCCAGAATACTCCTTGGAGGCCAGGATGGTCAAATTTCATCTCTCATACTTTGGACATATTGTCAGGAGAGACCAGTTGCTGGAGAAGGATATCATGTTTGGCAGGGTGGAGGGTCTGAGAAAAAGAGTTAAGACCCCCACTGATATGGATTGGCAAAGTGGCAGCATCAATGGGCTCAAGCGTGGCAACAATAGTGAGGTTGGTTCAGGATTGGGTCATGCTTAGTTCTGCTGTGCATAGGTGTCTATGAGTTGGTACTGACTTGATGGCACTTAAAAATAACAACAACAACATGTGATAGTTAGAGAATAAAAAAACTAAAAAAACATAACATATTAATGTGTGAATAATTTTTGGATTTTGTTTTGAACCAAAAAACAACCTAAAGAAATGTGTTTGTGAGTATTAATCACATTTGACTGTCATTTATTATTGTGTGCCACTGAGTCAGTTACAGCTCATGGTGACCCTGGGTACAACAGAAGGAAGCACTGCTCAGTTCTGTGTCCTCCTCACAATCTCTGCTCTGCTTGAGTCCCTTGTCACTGTGTCGATCTACTTGGTTGAGGGTCTTCCCCTTTCTTTCTGACCCTCTTCTTTACCAAACATGATGC
>NW_006427659.1:0-1127 GCF_000296735.1 Chrysochloris asiatica | reverse complement strand
TCTTTACATTGAAGTGCAACCTGTGCTGAAGACTGTGGTCTTTGATCTTCATCAGTATTTTAAGTCTTCTTCGCTTTCAGCAAGTGAGGTTGTATCATCTGAATATGTTGTTGTTAGGTGTCATCGAGTTAGTACCAACTCATAGCGACCCTATGCACAGCAGAACAAAACACTGCCAGGTCCTGGGCCAACCTAACAATTGTTGCCACACTCGCTTGAGCACATTGATGCTGCAACTTTGCCAATCCATCTTGCTGGGGATCTACCTCTTTTACTCTGACCTTCCACCTTACCAAACATGATATCCTTCTCCAGGGACTTTTCCCTCCTGACAATATGTCTGAAGTATAAGAGACGAAGTCTGGCCATCCTGCCCTCCAAAGAGCACTCTAGCTGTACTTCTTCAAAAACAGATATGTTTGTTCTTTTGGAAGCTTGCGTTACTTTCAATATTCTCTTCCAACACCATAACTCAACTGCATCAATTCTTCTATGGTCTTCCTTATTCACTGTCCAACTTTTGCATGCATATGAGGTTACTGAAAATACCATGGCTTGGGTCAGGCACACCTTAGTCCTCAAGCTGACATCTTTGTTCTTTAACACCTGAAAAAGCTCTTGTACAGCAGATTTGCATAATGCAATACTTCGTTTGATTTCTTGGCTGCTGCTTCCATGAGTATTGATGGTTGATCCAAGAAGAATGAAGTCTTTGAAAACTTCAATCTTTTCTCCATTGATAAGAATGTTGTTTATTGGTCCAGTGGTGAGAATTTTTGTTTTCTTTACAATGAGATGCAATCCATACCAAAGGCCAAGGTCTTTGATCTTCATCAGTAAGTATTGTAAGTCCTCTTCACTTTCAGCAAACAAGGTTTCATCATCTGCATATCACAAGTTGTTAATGAGTTTTCCTTTAATCCTGATGCCACATTTTTCTTCATATAACCCAGCTTCTCAGATTATTTTCTCAGCATACAGGTTGAATAAGTGAAAGAATACAACCTTGTCGCACACCTTTCCTAATTTTAGATCATTCAGTGTTCCCATGTTCTGTTTGAACATCTGAATATAGCAGGTTGTTATTATCATCAATATGATATTGGCACCATATAATCAGCCAAAAC
>NW_006427658.1:0-1074 GCF_000296735.1 Chrysochloris asiatica | reverse complement strand
AAAACCCTCTACAGGGTAGCTATGAGTTGGAACCAACTCCATGGCACACCACCATCACCACCACCACATGGTGTGGCACTGTAGGATAAAACAGTGGACCACAAGATCTGTTTAAGCTGTAAGATCTGGAGTTCAAACTCACCAGCTACTCCTTAGAAACCCTATGCAAGGTCACTATGAGTCAAAACTGATTCAACAGCATTTATATGTATGTTTCACTGGTTTTGCTTCTGTAGAGAACCCAGCCCAAGACATGTGGTACCAAAAGAGTGGTGTTCTAGAGAAACAAAATCACAAGGATGAGTTTTATAAATTGGTTCTCAAGTCTGACTAATTTTGAAGGCAATGATAACTCTGCCGCCACTAATAAAGAAGGTTGTAGGATGGAGGCATATCTGACCTCCACTTCATAGGAATCAGCCTTCGTTTTGAGTTTGGTTCTCTTTCCCCCATGTGGAGTCAGAAGAAGTCAGACATGGTCCCCACATAGAATTTGCAGTTGGCACCAAGAGTGGGATTCAATGCAATGGCTCCAAACTCATGGAAGCAGGATTCTTTATCTTGTAAGATAAAGAATGAAGGGACATGGGAAGTGAAGCTTTTGATTTTTAGATGATTATTTTGGGTTTTGTTACCTGTAATGGCTGAAAGGAATATAAGAGATAAAATGCCTGGGGGTGGGGGTATGGAAAAGCAGCCTCTGGAGTTGTCTAAAGTAGCTGTCATGCTGGTTAAACAGGATGCCTGATAGGAGGCCAGGGCCTACCTGGGGCACCCTGCTAGAGGCCCAAGGCCATATGCATATGAATGGGGTTAGTCCAAGAGTGAAGAAAAGATTCAAATTCAGTATTTTTAAAAGGCTTGACTGTCTTATGGATTTTGGTATTCCTTGCCTAATATTGTAAAATAGACATACATGTGTGATGGAAATGAATATTGGAAATTATGATTACAGAGCACTTGTAAGCCACCTTCAGCCTATACTTTATTGGATTTGTGAAATGGGGGAGTTAGAATTTGCCAAGAAATAGGCTTTTTGTGTTAAGCCTTTATAACAAAGAATATGAGACCTTA
>NW_006427657.1:0-1127 GCF_000296735.1 Chrysochloris asiatica | reverse complement strand
TTCCTAGCAGCAGTTGGTGGGTTTGAACTACTGAACTTTTGGTTAGCACTCCATACTAATCCTACAGTGCCACACCAGGACTCCCGCATATTAATGTAAGATGCTAATAATAATGAGGTGGTGGTGGTGGTGCATGATGGCTCTGTAGGATAAGTACTGGGCTACTAACCATAAGGTTAGCAGTTCGAGCCCACCATCTGCTCCAAAGGAGAAAGATGATAGTTTCTGCTCCTACAAGGAGAGAGAGATGAAGCTTTCTGCTTCCTCAAAGTTTTGCAGCTTCATAAACTCTATACAGGGTCACTATGAGTCAGAACTGACTTGATGGTGCTTCACAACAACAACAACAACAGCAACAATAGTAGGGGAGCAGGGCATGGAATATGTGGGACCTCTGTACCATTGTCACCATTTTTTTTTTCTGTAAATTTAATAGCATTCAAAAAATTTTAAACGTTTAATTGAAAAGTCTGCAAGGGTGAGTTCTGCGGTAAAAGACCTCTGCTAGTGAGTTGTGGTTGTCTTCGGGAAGTGGAACTGGGGTGGGCTGGAGGCACTCCACTTTGAGCCCCTGCCATGTGCGGGGGCAGGATAAAAGGGGACTGTCTCTCCCTTGTAGAGTTTACAGCTCATCAGGGAGGGCTTTAGATTCTTCTGTACTATTAATTTGAATTTTTTTCAATGAACATGACTGTATGACTGTAGTACTATGACTTTACTTGAGACAGCTTTTTTTTTTTTTTTGTAATCTAAAGTCTTAACTTCCACCAAATGATTGGGCGAGGCCATGCAAATCGGGCGTACCGGACTCTAATGCCAGGATTGGTTAGTTTACCATCCTACTAGCTTTAAAAGAAGCTATCTCAGAACTGAGAACAGGTGATCCTGGGACCATCAAGAGAGAAAACCCATAGGCAGAGTTTGAAATCCCTACCTGGAAAAGTGGTGGCAGATGGCAGAGGCAGCACTATGGAGAGACAGAGCAGCTACAGGCTTCCTGGTCCACGGACCCAGTAAAGCTGAGTGTCTACAGACAGAGTCAGTCACATAGCCACAGAGGACTAGAGTGGAGAGTGAAGCATCTAGCTGATAAGAAGAAAGGGCATATGCATAAGAACACCCACACT
>NW_006427656.1:0-1071 GCF_000296735.1 Chrysochloris asiatica | reverse complement strand
GTGAATTATGTGACAGTTTACATGGGAGAAGATTAGTTTTACATTCATCCTATCGTATATTGTTTCATTGCCATGGTTACAATCCCCTCCACGCTTCACCAATCAGGGAAAGAGTGCATCCTATAACCAATCAATGAAAGGGTGCATCCTATAAGCCTACTCTGGTAGCGTAGTGGTTACGAATCGGGCTGCGAATCGGAAGGTCAGCAGTTCGAAACTACCAGCTGCTCCGCGGGAGAAAGATGAGGCGATCTACTCCCGTAAAGATTTACAGCCTCGGAAACCCTATTGAGGGTCACTATGGGTAGAAACCGACTCGACGGCACTTAACAACAACAACCCCACCACCCAAGTGTCCACTGGACACTTTACTCTCCACTCCAGTCCTCCATGGCTATGTCACTGACTCTGGGCCCAAGCATCCCCAGGTCTTGCCACACTGCTGGCCAACCAGGTCTCCACCTGGGTTCACAGGAGTCTATTGACCATTGTAGGGCTTAGCTCACAACCTTATAGCTGTTTTTCCCTCACTTCCCCTTATCGGTGGTGAACGTGGTCATCCATCAGAGCGTGTATTCCCATTGAGTCTTAGTCTTGGAAGGGGGTCTACTCTGAGGGGACCCGACCCCTTGCCTTGGTGTTTCCTGGGCGGGCAACTTGTTCTTGTAGTCATTGGTCTATCTGTTTTGTGTTTTTCCTGTCAGTCTTTCGTTCAAGAGGTATCTTCTGCTCTTCTAGCTGCTCCAGGCTGGTCTGCCCGTCCTCTCAGGGGGAAATTTCCCACCTCTGAAGATTCTGGATGCTGTTCAGGATTCCACCTATAGTCTTATGTATTGCAGAGGCTCCGCAGGCAGCCTCCTTCACTGGGCACATTGTATCCCCATTTTAGGTATTCCAATCAGTTATAGGCAGAAGACGGACTTACAAACGTTCTATGGTGATATTTCTAGCTTTTCCTTTCTGTCCCCTTCCAGTGTCTATTTTATAATGTAATGCAAGGAATACCAAGATTCAGTAGACCGCCAAGCATCTTAACATTATTTCCCCTTTTCCTATTCCAACCATGTCTCA
>NW_006427655.1:0-1127 GCF_000296735.1 Chrysochloris asiatica | reverse complement strand
AATACTAGTCCATTTCAGCTCACTAATTCTTAATTAATCGATGCTTATGCATTCCATTCATTTTGAACAACTTCCAGTTTTCCTAGAGTTATACTTCACACTTTCTATGTTCCAATCATTAGTGGATGTTTACAACTGTTTCTTCTCCTTTTGACTTGTGCCCATTAGCAAATGCAGGTCCTGAATTCTTTAATCCATTTTGTCATTACAGCTAATTCTATTTTGAGGAGGAAACTCTATTTCAGTGGTATCTTAAGTGCCTTCTGACCTGAGGGGCTCATCTTCTGGCACTATAACTGACATTGTTCTGTTTCTATTCATAATGTTTTCATCTTCCTACACTATATCTGACAATGGTCTGATGCTATTCATAACATTTTCAGTATCTAAATTCCAGAAGTAGTTTGCCTCTGCTGCTTTCTAGTCTGTCTCTAAACTCTGCTGAAATCTGTTCAATGTGGGTGACTCTACTCATATCTAAAATACCAGTAGCACTGTTTTTAGCATTACAGCAACATGCAAGTCACCAGAGCACGATAAACTGAGAGACAAATAGTTGACTCTGTTGGTATTTAAAATACTGGTGGCATCAAAGCAACACACAAGCTACCACTGTATGACAAATTAACTGAAGACTGGTGGAAAATTCTCTGCACATGAATCAAAATAAAAGAAATATCATCTTAAGTAGTATTGTAGGAATCAAACATTTTTTATTTAGAATTATATTCATTAGTAAGAAACTTTCTCCTGCTTTCTATCATTTAAAAATTCCATTCTTATTTTCATAATCTTTATTATCTATAATCGCTGATATAATTAAACATTACATTCTCAAGAAACTATAATCATAGTATAAAAAAAATCAGAATTTTGTAAAAAGCACAATAAATTAAGGATTCCATGATTGGCACAAACAAACAGTTAAGCACTCAATTACATGTCAAAAGGTTAGCAGTTGAACCACCCAAAGGTTCCTTTGGGGAAAGGTCTTCAGATCTGCTTAGGAAAGGTCACAGCCTTAGATCCCTTATATATGAATATTATAACAGACAGCATTGTACTTCAAGATAGATACTGAAATATTTTTATTTTGTTGGTGAATATTTTGCCATTCCTCTTTAAAT
>NW_006427654.1:0-1070 GCF_000296735.1 Chrysochloris asiatica | reverse complement strand
AAAACTAATCTGTGTTAGAAAAAGTATAGCCAGAATATTCCTTAGAGGCTAGGATGGTGAAATTTTGTCTCTTATACTTTGGACATAATATCAGGAGGGACTAGTCCCCAGAGAAGGATACTATGCTTGGTAAGTGGAGGGTCAGCGAAACAAAGGAAGACCCTCAGTGAGATGGATTGGCATAGTGGCAGTAGCATTGGGCTCAAGCTTAACAAGGTTTTGAGGATGGTGCAGGATTAGATAGTATTTAGTTGTTTTGTGCACAGACTGCTATGAGTCAGAACCCACTTGATGGCACCTAACAACAGCAGATAACTAAGATATAAGCCAACCTTTATGCATAGATGACATGCATTATCTGGTGTGGTGCTGTAGAATAAGCACTAGACTCTTATCCATGGATTGGCAGTTCAAACCCACCAGTTGCTCCTCAGAAACCCTTTACAAGATTTTATGAGTTGGAACAACAACATAGATATCATCTTATTTAATCTTTAAAGGAATCCTTTTAAGTAGGCATATCATTATGCTCAAGGAGCTCTGGTAGCACAGTGGTTACGAAGTGAGCTGCTAACCTCAAGGTAGGCAGTTCGAAACTACCAGCAGTTCCGTGGGAGAAAGATGAGACTTTCTGCTCCCATAAAGATTTACAGCCTCGGAAATCCTGTATAGGGTCACTATGAGTCAGAACTGACTCCATGGTACTTAACAACAACAACATCATTATGCTCATTTTACTGGTGATAAAATTAAGGCATTTGTTAGAGAAGCTAAACAGCAAACCCTCGTCCTCATCTATGTGGTTTAACTGTCTTTGTTATTATTGTCAAGTGCCGTCTTCTGAGTTCCAACCTACAGCGACCCTGTATAGGATCAGAAAGTTTATTCTTTTTTTGTAATTTTTAAAGCAGTGTTTTATTGTGAATTGAGTTAAAATTTACAGGCATATTATCAGTTTTACATGCCCTAAATCATATTTTGCTTCACTGCAATAATTACAATCCCCTCCATGTACCGTCAGTCAGCAGTATTTGCTCTATTCCATCTCCCCCCCCCTTTTTTTTTTTTTT
>NW_006427653.1:0-1127 GCF_000296735.1 Chrysochloris asiatica | reverse complement strand
GTACAGGGTTTCCGAGGGTGTAAATCTTTACGGGAGTAGAAAGCCTCATCTTTCTCCCGCGGAGCAGCTGGTAGTTTCGAACCGCTGACCTTAGGTTCGCAGCCCGATTCGTAACCACTACGCTAGTTAGTAGTCCAATGCTTATATCCTACAGTACCACACTAGTAGCAGTGACTAAAGTTTGATAGAGTCCCACCAAGGCTCCCACTGAGCCTTAAGCATGTCACTTCCCACCCTAATAAAAACCTTCCTCTAGACCATGCCAGTTGGACTCCTGGTGTGGAACTAAGCTAGGATAAGCACTGGACTGCGAACCACAAGGTAGGCAGTTCAAACCCACCAGCTGCTCCTCAAACCCTATAATATGGTTGCTCTGAGTCAGAATCAACTCAATTACACTTAGCAACAGTCCATGGCAATGGGGGATAAAGGGCAATGTAATGGTAAGAACTTGGATTCTATGCCTAGGATCAAGGAACTTTGAGCCTATAAAGTGTCGTATAATCTCAATTCTTAGGATCGTTATGAGAATCCAAAGAAACTACTTCCATGAAGCCTTGGAACCAGAGTTCCAACGCCTTTTGTATTTTCAGGGCTCAGGCCAAAAGTTCAGCCTGAACGAGCTAGGAAGTCACCCTCCCACTTATAGATGAGAAAACTGAGAAGCAGAGAAGCCAGCAGAGAACATAGATTGCTGGGCGGCAAAGCTGTTCAGGCTACTGCTGCCTCTCAAGAGGCCTCCTGGGGATCTTGGCCTGAGGGGGATGCATATATTTGGATGGGATCAGAAATGAGGCCTGGCCTGGGCCGCTTCACCATTTACACTTACTCGGATACTCAGCAGTTCTGGTGTGGCGCTGTGGGTTATTGCGCCAGACTGCAAAGCTGTTTTAACTGCAAGGTTGATGGTTCAAGCTTACCAGCTGCTCCTTGGAAACCCTATACAGGGTCGCTTTGGGTCGGAACTGATTCGATGGCACTTCACAACAACAACAACAACGGATGCTCTAGCAAATTCAACACCATTTAGCTGGAAATCAATAGTTATATAAAGTGAATAGAGGCAAAAACTCTAACTTTTGGTACATTGAGGGGATTGCAACCGTGTAATGAAGCAAAGTAAATGA
>NW_006427652.1:0-1127 GCF_000296735.1 Chrysochloris asiatica | reverse complement strand
TCGGTTCCGACCCATAGCGACCCTGTACAGGGTTTCCGAGGGTGTAAATCTTTACCGGAGTAGAAAGCCTCATCTTTCTCCCGTGGAGCAACTGGCAGTTTCGAACTGCTGATCTTAAGGTTCGCAGCCCGATTCGTAACCACTACGCTAAATGCTACTAGACCTATTGAAATGTACATTGACAAAGAACTGCAAGAGGCTCAAGCCAGATTCAGATGAGGCCATGGAACAAGGGATATCATTGCTGATGTCAGATGGATCTTCATGAAAACAGAGAAAATCAGAAAGATGTCTACCTTTGCTTTGTTGACTATACAAAGGCTTTCAACTGTCTGGATCATGAAAAGCTATGGACAGCATTGTGGAAAATAAATATTCCAGAGAACTTAATTGTACTCATGAGGAACTTATATATAAACAAGAGCTAGGTGTTCAAACAGAACAAAGGAACACTGCATGGCTTGAAATTAAGAGACGTCTGTGTGCCAAGGTTGTATTCTTTCACCATATTTATTCAATTTGTATGCTGAGCACAAAATCTGAGAAACGATTTTATGAAGAAAAATGTGGCATCAGGATTGGAGGAAGGTTCATCAACAACCTGCCATATGAAGACGATGCAACCTTGCTTGTTGAAAGTAAACAGGATTTAAAATACTTACTGAAGAAAATCAAAGATCAAAGCCTTTAATATGAGTTACATAAAATTATAAAGAAGACAAAATTTCTCTCCATTGAACCAATAAACAATATCCAGTAAATGGAGAAAAAATTGAAAATGTCAAAGACTTAATTTTGTTCAGATCAACCATCAGCACTCAAGAAATCAAATAATGCATTGCAACACAAGACCTCTTTAAAGTGTGTTCAAGAGCAAAGATGTCAGTTTGAAGACTAAGTTGCACCTGACCCACTCACTGTATTTTCAGTAACCTCATATGCATTTGAAAGTTGTAGAGTGAATAAGGAAATCTGGAAAACAATTGGCACAATTGAGTTTTAGTCTTGGAGGAGAATATTAAAAGTTTCACGGACTGCCAAAAGAACAAAACTAACCTGTGTTGAAAGAGTCAGTATAATTTGATGGGCCTAACAACAACAACAACAACAATTTTTTTTTTTTTTTT
>NW_006427651.1:0-1127 GCF_000296735.1 Chrysochloris asiatica | reverse complement strand
TGTAATGAAACAAGTTATATGAATGGTTGAATGTGAAACTGATGATGTGCCCTGTAAACTTTCACTCAATCCACAATAAAAACCTTAAAAAAAAAAAAAAAAAATCCATCCATCCTTCCACCCTCTCATCCCTAGGCAACCACTATAGATTATTTTGCATTTTCTAGAATTTTTAAATAAATGGAATCATAGAGCATGCCCTGTTTTTTTGTCTGATTTCTTTCTCACAGGATGATAATTTTGGGATTCATGTAGTTGGTTTATATTGCTAGACAAACAGCTAGTTTATCTAGTCACCCATTAAATGACATGTAGATTCTTTTCATCTTGGAGCTATTCCAAATAAAGCTGTTATAAACATTCATGTACAAGTCTTTAAAATGACTAGGTCTTATGGTAACTATATGCTTAACTTGAGAGATCAAGTTACTCCATACCATCATGAGTCTTTTGTATTTTAACCAATCTAGGAGTTTGGTTAAATAGGAGTCCTAGTCCTGGTGTGGCACTGGACCAAAAGGTTAGTTTGAACCACAAGATTGATAGTTCAAACCCAACAGCTGCTCCTCAGAAACCCTATACAGGGTTGCTATGAGTTGGAACCGACTTGACAGCATTTAACAACAACAACATTATATATATATATATATATATATATATATATATACATTTATACCAATCCATAACAGAAAGAAAAGATGAAAATCAATGTCAGAAGAGACTGTAAACTTGCTCTTTAACATAAAGAAACTAAAGTAACTGGAAGAAATGATGAAATAAAAGAGATGAAAAGAAAATTCCACAGGATAACTAGAGAAGACAAAGGTATTGAAATGTGCAAATACCTGGAATTAGAAAACCAAAAAAGGAAGAACACACTCAGCATTTCATTCAAGTTGAAAGAACTAAATTAAAAATTTAAGCCTCTAGTTGCAATATTGAAGGATTCTGTGGGCAAAATGTTGAATGATGCAGGAAGCATCTAAAGATGGAAGAGATACACAGAGTCACAGTACCAAAAAGAATTGGTTGATACTCAACATTTCAAGAGGTATCATATGATCAAGAGCTGATGGTACTGAAGGAAGAAGTCCAAGCTACATTGAAGACATTGGTAAAAAAAAAAA
>NW_006427650.1:0-1127 GCF_000296735.1 Chrysochloris asiatica | reverse complement strand
TACAAGCATCTCCAATTCTCATCACTCTTTCATACATGGACAGACCAATAGCTGCACCTTAAATAAACACTCTTTTAAGATACCTGACATTACTCAACAAATATTGTCCTTGTGGGCAATGCCCATGTTGTCAGAAAGACTATGGTATTGAGTTTGGGGGCTTCTTTCTTCTTACTTTTTTTCATTGATCCCTCATTTTCCCTAAAATGATGTCCTTCTAGAAGGATTGGTCCCTCCTGGCAAAATATCCATAGTACAAGAGACAAAGTCTTGCCATCCATGCTTCTAAGGAACATTCTGGCTGTACTTCTTTCAAGATAGAGTTGTTTGATTGTTTTGGCAGTAGACATTTTCAATATTCTTGGATAACACCATAATTTAAATGTATCCATTCTTCTATGGCTTTCTTATTAATTGTCAAACTTTCACATGCACATGAAGTGATTGAAAATACCATGCCTTGGCTCAGTTATACCTTAGTTACCAAACTGGCATCTTTGCTCTTTAAAAATTTAAAGAGGTCTTTCTGACAGATTTGCTTGATATAATACATTGTTTGATTTCTTGACTACTATTCCATGATGGTTAATTGTGGGTACAATTAATCCATAAAATATTTAACAACTTCAGTCTTTTCTCTTTTCTGTTATTTACTGGTTAGTTGTGAGGATTTTTTTTTTTTACATTGATGTACAATCCATACTAGAGACTATAGTCTTTGATCTTCATCAGTAAGTATTTCCATTCTTCTTTGTTGCATCAAACAATATTGGGTCATCTGCCCATCACTGATTGTTAATGAATCTTTCTTCAATCCTGATGTCATGTTCTTCTTAATATAATCCATCATCTTGGTTTCTTTTCTCAGCATATAGATTGAATAAGTATGGTGAATAAGTATGGTGAAAGGTTACAACCTTGGTGCAGTCATTCAAACAGAATAGGGTATAATGAACATTTTAAAATCAGGAAAAGTGTGCACCAAGGTTGTAACCACAATAAAATACCATTCTGGTATTCTTTTCATTCAGCTAGGATCCATCTGATATCACCAATGAAATGATATCCTTCACTTTACATTATATTCTGCATCTATTTTGAATTTCAGGCAGGTCCCTTCTGATGTA
>NW_006427649.1:0-1121 GCF_000296735.1 Chrysochloris asiatica | reverse complement strand
CCAGATGATTAATAATAAAATATCAGAAATGGACAATACACTGAAAGGGCAAAGGAGAAGAACTGAAGAAATAGAAGCCAGAACAAGTAGGCTGGAAGACAAATATCTCAATACTGCTAAGATAGAAGAGCAAGCAGAAAAAAAGGATTAAAGAAATCTGAAGGGAGTCTAATATTTTTGCTGGATAACATGAAGAGAAATAATTTAAGAATTACTGGCATTCCAGAGCAGGAGATATCACAGAATTCCACAGAGGAGATAGTTCCACTGGAAGAAAATTTTCCTAACATCTTGAAAGAGAAGAAGATAAACATTCAAGAAGCAGAATGAACCCCAGAAATGATAGACCCCAAAAGAAAATCACCAAGACAGATCATAATCAAGCTCTCCAAAATCAAAGACAAGGAGAGAATCCTAAAAGCAGCCAGGAAAAAGAGAAGTATTATTTACAAAGGCAAGTAAATCAGATTAAGCTCTGATTTCTCAGCAGAAACCATCCAGGCAAGAAGGCAATGGGGAGACAGATATAAAACCCTAAAAGAAAAAATAATGCCAAACAAGAATCATCTATCCAGCAAAACTGTTAATCAAATACAATGGTGCAATCAAAACATTCCAGGATAAACAGAAGCTAGGAGATTTTGTCAAAGCCAATCCAATGCTTTAGAACATCCTAAAAGGAGTTCTTTGGAATGAAAATCACCAAGAACAGACAACAACCGGAGATTGACAGACATGGCAACACCACTGAGTCCTGGAACTCAGTCAACAGATACCAGAGTTCAGAACAGAACAAAATTACAATGAATTCAGAGGACCTGTGAGGCCAATCAAAGATCAAAATAATAATAATGTCAAAGAAGGGAAAAATATAAGAATAGAGATCCAGGTGATGAGGAGGTCAGGTAGATTGCAGGATACAATAGACTATCTTAAATGGAGGGAAAATTGAATAGACTATAGAGTAACCCCAAAGAAAGTTAATACTTCACAACTTACCATGAAAATGAAGATCCAAGTAGATAAAGGAAACATTAAAACTTAGAAGAAACTGATAAGATATAGCACACACAAAAAAATGAATTCAGCACCAGAGGGCATGTAGAACAAATGAATGAACA
>NW_006427648.1:0-1066 GCF_000296735.1 Chrysochloris asiatica | reverse complement strand
ACACATATATATATGCACATATATGTACAAATAAGCACACACATTTATGTACAATGTATGTTACAATGAACTTTTTTCTATGTTACACATTTGTTTAAAAAATGATTGTGCGCTTGTACACTACAGGCCGTAACTATATCCTCTTATCATAATGCAATAAAACTAGAAGCCGGAAACAACAGTAACAAACTAGATAACCAAACAAAAACGTAATCATTTGATGATTAAAAAGAAAACTCTAGACAATTACTGATTCAAAGATGAAGTCCAATTGAATGATAAATTATCTGGATATCAGTAAAAAACAAACAAACAAGAAACAGCAAAACAAAACAAAACCCACCTTTTATCAAAATTTATGAGCTAAAATTGTATTCAAAAAAATATGTAACTTTATTAATCAAGAAAATAAATGCATTAAACATTCAAGGAAATAGGGAAAAAATAAGCTGAAAAAAATTAGTAAGAGGAATTATATAAAAGTACATACTGAAATTTATTAGTTTTAGATATTTAAATAGTCACAGTATAAATAACTAGTAAAACAAAAGTGGTGTCTTTGGAACTACAAATAAAACTGACCTATTTCTGGCAAGCCTAGAACTAAAGAGGAAACCAAAATAAACATGAAAAATGAAGAAGAGGCACAGTCACAGATACTAAAGAGAGTAAGTTATTTATTTATTTATTTATTTTTTAAGTCTTTATTCTGAATTGAGTGATAGTTTACATGGGAGAACATCGGTTTTGCACTCATCCTATGGTATTTCGTTTCATTGCAATGATTACACTCCTCTCTATGTATTATTATTCAGCAGTATTTGCTTCTAGTCCCTCTGTTTTGTTTTTTGATGTGCACAAAAGCACTCAGGAATATATAATTATTTAAACAACCAAAGGAAACATTCTGCAAGCTTGCTTCCTGGCCTCCGGTACACAGCCTTTCTCTTTTCATGAGTCTGGAATCCTCAGCTGCTCTCTCTCTCCATGTCCTCATCTTTGCCTCCATCTCTGGTGTTGCTGCTTCTATGGATGTTGTTGTTGTTGTTATGTGCCATCGAGTCGG
>NW_006427647.1:0-1076 GCF_000296735.1 Chrysochloris asiatica | reverse complement strand
GGAACCGTGTACTGGGCACTAAACAACAATAACAAATCTTTTCTTTGTTTCCTCTACTAATCCTTTATCCTCGGTGGAGAGGGGAGAGGAGAATTTAAAGCCTTGAACACTCCCCGAGGCAGTTCTAGTATATCCTATAGGTTGTTATGAGTCCGAATTGACTCTACAGCAGTTGAAAGATCTAATCTGAGCCAAGCGTAAACTGAAGCTAGTATTGCTAGGCCCTCATCCTGTCCCCGAGCTGTTTATCTCCCTCCCTACTGATGTTTTGCTCACCACCCACATCACCAACACGTCACTTCCTCTCATCAAACCCTTGGTGTTACTAGAGCCCACCACTCTTGTGAGAACACCATGTGCCTCATACCTATACCACCTCCCTGGAACTAAGCCTCTCCTGGAGACCACCCTAATCAGCCAGGTTCCTGGTCATAAGCACTGAAACTCATGCATCATGTCTTAATTACAGCAGATGGGAAACAGAGGCCATAGAACCTCTTGATTCCTCCTACTTACTGTTATATATATATATATATTTATATATGGAGTCCTGGTGTGGTACTTCAGGATAATATGCTGGACTGTAACGTCAGTGGTTCAAACCTACCAGCTGTAGAACCTCTTGATTCCTCCTACTTACTGTTATATATATATATATATGGAGTCCTGGTGTGGTACTTCAGGATAATATGCTGGACTGTAACGTCAGTGGTTCAAACCTACCAGCTGCTTCTTGGAAACCCTATACAAGGTTGCTATGAGTTAAACTGATTTAACGGCACTTAACAGCAACAACAACAACAACAACAAACCCATACACACACAAACATATATGTATATATTATATGTATACATCCTGGCATGGCACTCTAGAATAATCACTGGGCCATAAACTTGGTTTGAAACAAGTGGTTCAAACTCATAGGCTGCTTCTTGGAAACCTATACAGGATCACTATGAGTCAGAACCTACTTGATGGCACTTAACAACAACAACAACAACAACAACAACATATATATGTCTTGCCTCCTCTACTGGATGGCAAATGTCTTCTGAGACAAGATTCTGCCTTCAGT
>NW_006427646.1:0-1091 GCF_000296735.1 Chrysochloris asiatica | reverse complement strand
ATGAAATGAAATTTAAAGATGGATAGGTGGGGTAAGTTAGTACAATGTTTCTCTTCGTTATTTATGCTTATTACTTCTTGATTTTATACCATATCAGTCTGCTTCTGTAAAGGTTGTTAAGTGCCGTTGAGTCAGTTCCGACATAGCAACCCTCTATAGGGTTTCCTAGGAGCATCTGGTTAAATTCGTGGAAATCCATGGGGCGGTTCTACTCTGCCCTATAGGGTCACTATAAGTCATAATTGATTCAAGGGTAATGAATATCTGTTTTTAAAAGTTTTTTTTTTTTTGTTATGGAAAATTTTGAATGTATACAAAAGGAGACAGAGTGATGCAATTAACTCCCATATACCCATCACCAAGTTCTAATGACAGTTCCACAAACATGTAGATTCCCCCCATATTATTTAAAAACAAATCATGTATGCTAGTATATCCATAAATATTTCAGTATCTTTAACATAAATATTATCACCCCTAAACAATTTTTATTATTGTTTTTAAATACAGTAGCCATAGCCTTCTCTGTGTTTTTTTTGTTTTTGTTTTTTAATGTAATATTTTGGGGGGTAGGTAGAGCATGGAGTAGGAGTCCTGGTGTGGCACTATAGGATAAACACTAAACCACAAGGTCAATTTTGAACCGTAAGGTGGTCATTCAGATTCACCAGCCACTTCTTGGAAACCGTATACATGGTCACTATGAGTCGGAACTGACTAGACAGCACTTAACAACAGAAGGAGCAATGAGTTATGGTTAGGACTGTAGCTAGGTCTTGGCAAGGCCTAGGACTTCATTTAGTGTTAAGATTATGGTTAGTCCTAGAGTTAGGGGTAGGGTTTGGGTTAGGGACAGGAGTAAGGTTTGGTCTAGTTGTAGGGTTACAGTTTTGTGTTTTTGGTTTTTTTCTTGAAACCTACTTGATTTTCCCTCTCTTTGGCAGTTCTGTAACTACATGATTCCCTTTTTTAGTTTTTGTTTTGTTGTTATTTCTCAAGCTTTTTTCTCTGGTTCACTATTTTCAGACTTATAGATCTGTTTTACTTGGAATACTTCTAAATCTGGATTGAGTTCAGGATGATATTGTTAT
>NW_006427645.1:0-1128 GCF_000296735.1 Chrysochloris asiatica | reverse complement strand
CCCGTAAAGATTTACAGCCTCAGAAACCCTGTACAGGGTCGTTATGAATCGGAACTGACTCCACGGCACATAACCACCACCACCACCATGCATCATCATTCCACAGCTTCTATTCCCTCTGTGGGTTTTTGTTTTTGTTTTTTTGGATGTACACAAAAACACTCAGGAATATACAATCATTTAAACAACCCAAGGGCACATTCTCCAAGCCTGTCTCTTAGCTGCCAGTATGAGTCTCTTTCCATGAGTCCAAAGTCCTCAGTTGCCCTATCTCTCCATGTCATCATCTCTGCCTCCATCTCTGGTGTTACTGCTTCTCTGGATAGGGTCCCACATTCCGCTATTGCTCTTCTCCCTTGATGGTCCTAGGGTCCTCTATTTCTGGACTGTAAGATTAACTACTTCCTCCTTTATGTTACAAAACTTCTACCTTTACAGTTGTGACAATTGCAATTAGTCATTATAACAATTACTCCCTATTGAATCATAAGAATCTTATCCCAATCTCCTTTCACCAGACCCGTCTAGACAAGATGAAAACTATTCAGTGAGGATTCTACCTTCCTCTGTACACTCTGAAACTAAACTCCCTCTTGAAAACTTTCGAGTCAGCCACTTTGTGACTTTATGTTGTTGTTGTTGTTACGTGCCATCGAGTCTGTACCGACCCATAGCGACCTTATGCACAGCAGAACGAAACACTGCCCGATCCCAGGCCAACCTCGCTACTGTTGCCACGCTTGAGTTCATCGATGCTGCCACTTGGCCAAACCATCTTGTTGGGGGGTCTTCCTCTTTTTCTCTGATCCCCCACTTTACCAAACATGATATCCTTCTCCAGCAACTGGTCCCTCCTGACAATACATCCAAAGTGTGAGAGACGAAGTTAGGCCATCCTGGCCTCCAAGGAGCACTCTGTCTGCACTTCTTCCAACATGGCTCTGTTGGTTCTTTTGGCAGCCCATGGCACTTTCAATATTCTCCTCCAACACCATAACTCAAAAGCATCAATTCTTTTACGGTCTTCCTTATTCACTGTCCAGGTTTCGCATACATATGAGGTTATTGAAAATACCATGGCTTGGGTCAGGCACACCTTAGTCTTCAAGCTGACATCTTTGCTCTTCC
>NW_006427644.1:0-1128 GCF_000296735.1 Chrysochloris asiatica | reverse complement strand
AAACAAACAAACAAACAAACAAACAAACAAACAAAAAACTGGTTGCGAACCTCGCGGTCAGCAGCTCAAATCCTCCAGGCCCTCCACATGAGAGAGATGAGGCTTTCCGCAAATGGCAGTTAAACAGCCTTGTGGTTCAGTATTCCATGTTGTTGTTGGAGCTCCACACTACACGTCTCGCTGCTGCTCGAAGTTCTCGCCATGTATCTAGATCTCTGTATATGGAAATGTTGC
The DNA here is from genome assembly GCF_000296735.1 of Chrysochloris asiatica. Classification (NCBI taxonomy): domain Eukaryota; kingdom Metazoa; phylum Chordata; class Mammalia; order Afrosoricida; family Chrysochloridae; genus Chrysochloris; species Chrysochloris asiatica. The sequence goes on along the minus strand of NW_006427644.1, from coordinate 894 downwards.
ACTATTCTGCCAGGTAGCTAACTCTCTGTATGTGAACATTTTGGGCTTGTCTGCCATGTAGATAGCTCCGGTGCATGGATATGTTGTATTGACCTGCAAGTAGCGAGCTCTCTGTATATGGACATTTTTTTCTCGTCAGCCATGTAGCCAGATTTTTCTGTATAAACATGTTTAACTCATCTGCCTTGCAGCAATTCCTCTGTATATACTCATATTGGATTTATCTGCCATTTAGTTAAATCTCAGTATATGGATATGTTGGACTGATCTACCATGTAGCCAGTACTCTGTATATGGACATGTTGGTCTACTCTGGCATGTAGCTAGCTCTCACTATATGGACACCTTGGACTCATCTGTCATGTAGCTAGAATTCTATATATGAAAATGTTGCACTATTCCACCATGTAGCTAGGTCTCTGTATGTGGATATTTTGAAATCCTCTGTTATGTACCTAGCTCTCAGTGCATGGATATGTTGGACTCATCAGCCATGTAGCCAGCTCTCTCTATATGAACATGTTGACTCATCTGCCTTGTAGCTAGTCCCCTATATATACACATGTTGGACTTATTTGCCATGCAGTTAACTCTCAGTATATGGACATATTGGGCTCATCTGCCATGTAGCTAGTGCTCTGTATAAGGAGATGATGGTCAACGCTGCCCTCTAGCTAGCTCTCAGGATATGGACACATTAGATGCATCTGCCACGTTACTTGAACTCTGTATATGGAAATGTTGAATTATTCTGCCATGTAGCTAGCCATCTTTATATGGACATTTTGGACTCATCTGCCATGTAGCTAGCTCTCTGTGCATGGATATGTTGAACTGATCTGCCATGTAGGTATCTCTCTTTATATGAACATATTGGACTTCTCTGCCATGTAG
>NW_006427643.1:0-1020 GCF_000296735.1 Chrysochloris asiatica | reverse complement strand
CTGAATAATTTCTTTTTTTGATAATATACTATTAATGTTTATTTTCCTGTGTTTATTTTCACACTTAGATAACCTACTGTGACAAATATTTATATAGTATACTTGCAAATTTTAGTTCTTTACTCCTTTTGAGTTTAAAAGAAAAGCAGAAAGACTTTTTTTATAATTTGGGGAAGTTTATAGAAGGAAAGAGGTCACAGTTTATGAGATCCAGTATAATGGCTTTTTAGGAAGTTCATAGTGATGTGCTTTCTCCCTTGAGTCATTGTTAAAGATGAACAGGTTGGCGCTGGACTCTCAAAATAAGTCTGGAAACTGATTTGCCTGGTGAAAGTTTGATGAGCGCTGAAGTGATAACTGTGCTGTCCGACAATAGCTTCTAAAACTACATGCCACTGAACATGGGAATTCCTGTGTAAAGAGGGGAGTGAAATGAGAGAAATTACAATCACACCATTTTGTGGCTGAAGTTATTATATAAGGCACTGAGGTTAGTTGTATCACGTAACCCTTTCCTAGTCATTAGCATGCCTTGCTTTGTTTTATTGAGAACAATTCTTATGTTGATGGTGCTGCATTTTTCAGTAGTAAAATGCCAAGGAGAAAAAATGGGAAACCATGTAGGCATGTGCTAAGTGATTCTTTGTTCCATAAAGCTTGTAACATATGCTTGTGAAAGCAAAAACTGGCAATGCTTTTTCCCTATACAGTACTGTCTGTCAGTTTTGTGAGTTTTAGGATTCAGGAAAAGTCGTTTCATATTTTTTGTATAACTATCTGACAGAATTTAGCTAAGCCACCATGACTTGTTTTATACAGATGCTGGAATTCTATGGGGATCAAGATGGATCCCAAGAGGTCCTCACCAAGTATGCATATGATGAGAAGTACCCATCAAATCCGAATGCCCACATCTACTTATACAACTTCCTAAAGAGAGAGAAAGCACCAAAAGAGAAACTGATGAGTGTGCTTAAGGTATAGAATTTGTATTTGAATGTTTGAACACAGTTGAGGAGG
>NW_006427642.1:0-1068 GCF_000296735.1 Chrysochloris asiatica | reverse complement strand
ATGTAAACTATCACATAATTCACAATAAAACATTAAAAAAAAGTGGAGTCAGAATGTTCCATCTTAGTCAGGATAGCCAGACTTCGTCCTTTACACTTTGGAAATATTATCAGGAAGGAGCATTCCCTGGAGAATATCATGTTTGGTAAAGTGGATGGTCAGAGAAAAAGAGGAAGATCCTTAACACGATGAATTTGCACAGTGGCAGCAGCAATGTGATCACATGTATTAACAATTGTGAGGTTGGAGCAGGACTGGTCAGTGTTTTGTTCTGTTGTGCATAGAGTTGCTATGAGTTGGTACAGACTCGATGGTACATAATAAAAACAAAGTGAGATAGCATACGAAGTCCTTAGAAGATTGCCTGGTGCGTACAACAAGCATTTGCTGTTATATATTGAAAAATGTAATAAACCCAAGTGCTCTCAAGTCAATTCCAGCTCTCAGCAACCCGGTAAGATAGAGTACAACTGCTCTCTTGGGTTTTTGAGATCTATATCTTTACGAGAGCAGATAGCTTCACCTTTCTGTGGAGGTGCTGGTGGGTTTGAACCACTGAGCCACCAGGACTCCTGCAGGTGGCCAGAAAGATTTTAAGTAGGGAAGTGACAAGTCACATTTGTATTTGGAAAGACCACTAGGGAGCTTCCGGAAAAAGATGGTGGATCGGGTGGAAGTGTAGTGACGAGCTCTGCCGAGAACAACAGAATACAGGACCAAGAAGTCTCAGGGAATGGTCCCAGTACTCTGAACCACATATAAAGGAATATTTAGAAGGTTGGAAGACTTACAGCTGGGGAGTTTGTGGCAGAAGCAAGAATCTATTGCTTCCTGGTTCGGGACACTCAGCTGCTCCAGGAGCCGCCATTTTGTGTTGGGCCAAGCAGAGAAAGGATCAGAACAGCCACGGATGCCTGACAGAGCCGCAGAGATAGAGGTGTGGGCATTCTTTTTTTGGTATCTTTTCGTTGGTCCCTTGCTGTCTGTGTACCTCCATTCTGGTAACTATAGGGGTGCCTGAGCTAGTGGATACTCCAGCCCCACCATCGGAGGGTTCATCTACGCATG
>NW_006427641.1:0-1118 GCF_000296735.1 Chrysochloris asiatica | reverse complement strand
GGGTCTTCCTCTTTTTCACTGACTCTACAATTTACATATCATGATGTCCTTCTCCAGGGACTGATCCCTTCCAATAATATGTCCAAACCTTGAGAGGTGAAATTTGGACACCATGGATCCTAAGGAGCTTTCTGGCTGTACTTCAAACACAGATCTGTTTGTTCTTCTAGAAGTTCATAGTATTCTCATTATTCTCCTACAACACCATAACTCAAATGCATCAATTCATCTATGGTCTTCTTTATTCACTGTGCAAATTTCATATACATAAGAAGCTATTAAAAACAGCATGACTTGAGTCAAGCACAACTTTATCCTCAATCTGAAATCTTTGCTCTTAAGCACTTCAAAGATGTCTGCAGCAGCAGATTTACCCAATGTAATAAGTCTTTGCTTTCTTGATTGATGCTTTCAGGAGTGATGATTGTGGATACAAGCAAAAAGAAGTCTTTGACAACTTCAATATTTTCTCCATTTATCATATTGTTATTTACTTGCTGAGTGGTGAGGAGTTTTGTTTTGTTTACATCAAGGTGCAACCCATAATACAGACTGTGGTCTTTGATTTTCATCAGAACTTTGTAAGTCCTTTTCACTTTCAGCAGGCAAGGTTGCATCATCTGCATTTCATAGAATGTTAATGGGTCTTCCTCAAGTCCTGATGCTACGTTCTACTTCACAGTATTCAGGTCATTGGATTATTTGCACAGCATAAAGATTGAATAAGTATGGTGAAAGAATACAAACCTGGCACACATCTTTGTTAATTTTGAACCATTCAGTGTCCTTTTGTTCTGTTCAAAGGGCTGCCTCTTGGTCTGTGTACAGGTTTTTCCTGAGCACAATTAACTGTTCTGGAAAACTCATTCTCCGCAATATTGTTCATAGCTACTCAGGATTCACACAGTTGAAAGATTTCAAGAGTTAACAAAGCACATATTTCAAGTATTCTCTGCTTTCAGCTAAGATCCATCTTATGTCATTAGTGATATCCCTAGCTCCATGTCCTCTTCTGAATCTGGTTTGTACCTCTGGCAGTTCCCGGTGGATGAGCCGTTGCAACCATTGTTGAATTATCTATAACACAATTTTACTTGCATGTGATATTAATGATATTG
>NW_006427640.1:0-1068 GCF_000296735.1 Chrysochloris asiatica | reverse complement strand
CAAAAATTTGGAGACAGCCAAAGTATGCATCAACTGAAGAATGGATAAACAAACTGTGGTACATACACACAATGGAATATTATGCTACCTTGAATAATAACAAGGAAACTGCAAGCCACCGCATTACGTTGAGTGAATTTAGTCAGTCACAAAAGGAGAAATACTGCATAGGACCATTACTGTAAAAGACTCAGAAAAATAACCCATTCTAAAGGGGGTGGGGGATTTTTGCTGGTTGCTGGTATGTCGGGGGTAGGATGAGGAGAGGGAGGGGAAAGTGGAGCACAGGGCAGGGAATAGACACAGAATAGTTTGGGTGCTGGAGATGGGGGCAATATACAAGAAGCGGGGAGGGAATGGAAGAGCAAAGCAGATGGGAGAACAATTAGGCAGGTTTGCATGGGCTAAGTGGGACAGAAGTAAAGAATAATATATGCACAACTTTGGAACAACAGGGCTCTGGGATACAGGGATTGAGACACAGTTGGAATGGGAAAAAGGGACAAAATAATGTTAAGATGCTTGGCTATTTTTTTAAATTTTAGTTTCCCTTGCATACCATTATAAAATGGACACTGGAGGGGAAGAGAAAGGAATAGCCAGAAATATCGCCATAGAAAGCTTGTAAGTTCGTCTTCTGCTTGTAACTGATTGGAATACGTAAAATGGGGCTACAACGTGCCCAGTGAACGAGGCTACCTGCGGAGCCTCTGCACTACATAAGACTATAGGTGGAATCCTGAACAGCATCCAGAATATTCAGATATGGAAAATTTCCACTTGAAAGTTCAGGCACACCAGCCTGGAACAGCTTGAAGAACAGAAGATACTTCTTGAAAGAAAGACAGACAGGAAAAATACAAAACAATACAGGCAGACAGAGTGATTACTACAAGAACAAGCAAGTTGCTCAACCAGGAGACATCAAGGCAGTGGTCAGGTTCCCTCAGAGCAAACCCCCTTCCAACACTAAGACTCAATGGGAATACATGCTCTGATTGGTGATCACGTTTGTCACCAATAAGGGGAAATGAGGGAAAAACAGCAATGAAGCTGCAAAGCCGTACA
>NW_006427639.1:0-1074 GCF_000296735.1 Chrysochloris asiatica | reverse complement strand
TTCTGCTCCCGTAAAGATTTACAGCCTCGGAAACCCTGTACAGGGTCGCTATGGGTCGGAACCGCCTCCACGGCACTTAGCAACAACAACAACAACAAACAACAACAATATTAGGCCTGGTGTGATGCTGTGAGATTGGCATGTAACTGGTAACTGCAAGGTCAGCAGTTCAAACCTACTAGCCTCTCTTGGAAACCCCATACAGGGTATCTATGGGACCAACCAGATGACACATAATAACATCAACAACATTAACCTATGAACACTTTGAAAATTCCATAACAGCTTCTGAGGCACTGGTGATGCCTTACGGCTTATGAGAATCCTGGCTGGGAGACCCAGTCACCTTCTTTCCCACATCATAATGTGAAATTTGGCCTGAATGGCTGTGGAATAAAGCAGAATGTGGGGTTAAGTGGGTGAAGAGAAGGGGGACTTTCAGGACAAGACCTGGAAAGGAGTAATGCTGAGGAGGTCGGAGACAGACATGGCTGCTTGCAAGAGATCACCATGAGTGTGGCTGGGAGAGACATTTAGAACTTGGAGGGTGAGGAAAGTGTAGACTAAAGTTAATATGTGTTGAGAGGAAGTAACGTTGGGACAAAGAAGGAAGAAGAAGTTAAGAATAATAAATAACCAACAGAATATATCAGAAAATCTCTGGGTCCAGCAGCCAGAAAACCTTTTTATCTCAACTTGGCTACTCATTCACTGTGTGAACCTAAGCAATTCTCTTGATCCCTCTGGTCCTCAGCTTCTTCTTTGTAAAAATGGTACTAATAATACCCTACCCACAACATTGGACTAGTTTTCAAACTAAAAATTATAGAGGTAAAAGTGCTTGCAAAGATTTTTTTTGTTTTAATAAATGAAAGCAGGAATGACTGGGTAAAAGGGGTGCAAGCAGAAAGATTTATGGAATAATACAGCAAAAATACTTCCACATTAAAGAAATGCTACAGTAATTTATAATTCACAAGGAAATGAGTCCAAAAGGTCAAAGAAAGTTGTTATTTTCCCCCACAAAGTTTTGGTCATATTTTCCCAATTGTTTAAAAGAACAAGAATATATAT
>NW_006427638.1:0-1102 GCF_000296735.1 Chrysochloris asiatica | reverse complement strand
ATATACGATGGAATGAATGTAAAACTAAAGTTCTCTCATGTAAACTATCATATAATTCACAATAAAACATTAAAAAAAATACAGGTGTATTTATCCAAATACTTCTACAGTACAGTGTATTTTGCCACAAGGCATGTTCAGATATTCCACAAGAATGCTAAATGGAGCAACTACTTAAATGAAACAGTGCATGAGTCCAAACTAAATACTTTGAGGATGTTTTTCTCTTTTTTTTCACATGTTGGGAATGCACTGTGTAACTGGAGTTTTGTTTGTTTATTTTGTTTAAGTTTTTATTATGGATTGAGTGAAAGGTTACAGGGCAGATCATCAGTTTTACATTCAACAAATCATACAGCTTGTTTCATCACAATGATTACATTCCCCTCCATGTAACATCAGTTAACAGTATTTCTCTCTATTCACTTTAGCTCTTTAAAAAAACCCCAAAAAGCAACCACTCAGGAATAGATAAAAATTGACACCACCAAAGGGCACATTCTACAAGTCATCCTCATAGCCACCATCTGTTAGTCCCTCTCTTCATGTATCTAGAGTCCTCAGCCATTCCCCCTCTCCATGTCCCCATCTCTGCCTTCATCTCTGGTATTGCTGCTTCACTGGATAGGGTCTTGCATTCTACTTGTGCTCTTCTCCCTTGAGGGTCCTTTGTTTTTGGACCCCATTTTTGTAACAAGACTTCTGCCTTTACAATTGTGACAGTCACAATTAGTCATGATAACAATTACTATTGAATCATAAGAATCTTATCCCCATCTCTTTTAACCAGACCTATCTTGACAAGATGACAACTATTCAGTGGGGACTCTTTCTTCCCCCACCCACTCTTAAACTCCCTCTTGAAACATTGTAAGCCAGTCACTTCTTGCCTTTATCACCTCCTCATTTTAGGTAGCCAGTGTCTAAGCTGCCTATCCCTCTAAACCCTGTGTACAGAGGGGATAGAATTGATACTTGGTGTGAAGACTCCTCTCTCTGTTGGTAATTAGAGTTACTACCTCCATGAGTAAGGAGCTCTGGTAGCATAGTGGTTACAAATCGGGCTGCGAACCTTAAGGTCAGCGGTTCGAAACTACCAGCC
>NW_006427637.1:0-1128 GCF_000296735.1 Chrysochloris asiatica | reverse complement strand
ATATGTTCATATACAGAGAGCTACCTACATAGCAGATCAGTCCAGCATATCTATGCACAGAGAGCTTGCTACTTGGCAGACAAGTCCAAAATGTCCATATATAGAGAGCTAGCTACACGGCAGAGTAGTGCAACATTTCCATATACAAAATTCAGGCTACATGGCAGTTGAGTCCAACATCTCCATATACAGAGTACTAGCTACATGGCAAATGAGCCCAATGTGTCCATATACTGAGAGTGAACTAAATGGCAGATGAGTCCAACATGTGTATATATAGAGGACTAACTACAAGGCAGATGAGTCCTACTACATGTTCATACAGAAAGAGGTGGCTACAAGGCAGACGAGTACTAAATGTCCATATACAGAGAGCTAGCTATATGGTAGAGGTGTGAAGCACTTCCATATACAGAGTTCTAGCTACATGGCAGAGGACTCCAACGTGTCCATATACTGAGAGTTAGCTTCATGGCAGTGTAGTCCAACATATCCACATACAGAGCACTAGCAACATGGCAGATGAGTCCAACATGAACGTACACTGAGAGCTGGCTACATGGCAGATGAGTCCAATATGTGTATATTTAGAGGGCTATCTACAAGGCAGATGAGTCAAACATATTCACATGGAGAGAAATGGCTACATGGCTGATGAGTCCAACATGTCCATATACTGACAGCTACCTATATGGCAGACAAGTCCAATATATGCATATCAAGAGACCTACCTACATGGCAGATCAGTCCAGCATATCTATGCACAGAGAGCTAGCTCCCTGGTAGATGAGTACTAAATGACTATATATGGAGAACTAGCTACATGGCAGAGTAGTCCAACATGTCCAAATACAGAGTTCTATCTATATGGCAGGTAAGAATAATGTGTCCAAATATTGAGAGTTAGCTATATGGCAGAGTAGTCCAACATATCCAAATATAGAGTACTAGCTACATGGCAGATGAGTTCAATATGTCCATATACTGAGAGTAAGCTACATGGCAGATGGGTCCAACATGTATATATAGGGGATTAGATACAAGGCAGGTGAGTCCAACATGTTCATACACAGAGAGCTGGCTACATGGCTGATGAATACAACATGTCCATATACAGAGAGCTAGCTA
>NW_006427636.1:0-1128 GCF_000296735.1 Chrysochloris asiatica | reverse complement strand
GGAATCATCAGAATGGAGTCCTGAATAAATTGGGAAGTACCTTTTAATAAACATATCCAACATGATGCATAAATATATAGCCAAACATATTCTGACCAGAGCCCTGTGTTAGGGTTAAGCCCTCTAAAGAAGCAGATTCTATGTTTGTGTGACCTAAGGCAGACATTCTGAATGGTGAAAATGGTTAATGTGCTTAGCTGCTAACCAAAAGATTCGACATTTGATTTTACCCAGAATTGTCTTGGAAGAAAATCCTGGCAATCTATTTTCAAAAAGAGTCAGTCACTGAAAACTCTAGGGGAGGGAGCACATTTGTACACTGAAACAGAGGCAGTTACCATCAGCCCAAATTGCCTAAATGGTTAAGTCAGGGGAATAGTCCTTGAGAGAAAAAGTAACTGTAGGAATACTGTCCAGCAAGTTTTCTCATTTTAGACTTCTGAGATTCAAGCATCAACGAGGAACTATAGCAGATATGACATGTCAAAATCTGGACCTCATCTTCATTCTGCTCTCTCTTTCTGAATTCGCAGATTGATTGCATAAAAATAAATTAACTTTTAAAATTATTTACCAACATGTGTTAAAAAATAAAGATAAATGAAGTTTGCAAATCTATGCCGAACCAGATTTTTTCATCAAGTCATTGTTGTTAGGTTCCCTTGAGTCAATTCTGACTCATAGTGATCATGTATGGTGGTTATGTGCCGTGGAGTCGGTGCTGACTCATAGCGACCCTGTACAAGGTTTCCAAGGCTATAAATCTTTACAGGAGCAGAAAGCCTCATCTTTCTCCAGTGGAACAGCTGGTAGTTTCGAACTGCTGACCTTAAAGTTTGCAGCCCAATTCGTAACCAATATACTACCAGAGCTCCTTAGTGATCCTGTATAGGGTTTCCAAAAAGCAACTGGTAGGTTTGAATTGCAGATATGTGGTTAGCATTTTAGTGTTTATCCAATAGCACCAAAACAAGACTTAAATGAGATAAGTACCGAAAAATGGTTACATTTATGCTAATAAGAAAAAAAATCTATGTTTAAAACTGCTTCTTCCATAATGATTTATATTTGAGGAAGTTAGCCACCAAACAAATACCTACTCATACATTTTTCAGAAGTCATGTTACA
>NW_006427635.1:0-1128 GCF_000296735.1 Chrysochloris asiatica | reverse complement strand
ATCATGCTTCCCAACATTCATTTCTATACCACTCAAGTGTCTATTTTACAATAGTAGGCAAGGGAAACTAATATTCATAAGGCAGTCAAGGATTTTAGTATTATTTACCCTCTTCAAGCTATACCTAGATCCCTGTATCCCAGAGGTCTCTTGTTTTAAGGTTGAGTATGCATCATTATTTATCTCTGTCCCACTAGGCCTTTGCAAACCTGTCTCAGTGTTCCCTTATCTATCTTGTCTGTTATGTAGCTAGCTCTCTGTACATAGATATGTTGGATTAATCTGAAAAGTTGGTAGCTCTCTGTATATGAACATACCGGACTTGTCTGCCATGTAGGTTGCTCTCATTATATGGACACGTTAGACACATCTGCCATAAATCTTGAATGCTGCATATGGAAGTGTTGCACTACTCTGCCATGTAGCTAGCTCTTTGTATATAGACAAGTTGGATTCATCTGCCTTGTACCTAGAACTCTATATATGGAAATGTTGCACTACCCTGCCATGTAGCTAGCTCTCTGTATATGGACATTTTGGACTTTTTTGCCATGTAGCTAGCTCTCTGTACCTGGATATGTTGTACTGATCCACCCAGTAGGTAGCTCTCTGTATATGAAAATATTGGACTTCTCTGCCATGTAGGTGGCTATCAGTATTTGGAAACGTTGGACACATCTGCCATGTACCTAGTAGCCTGAATATGGGCATGTCAGACTACTCTGCCATTTGGCTAGCACTCAATATATGGTCACGCTGGAAACATCTGCCATGGGGCTAGAACTCTGTATAAGGAAATGTTGCTCTACTCTGCCAGGTAGCTAGCTCTGTTTATATAGACAAGTTGGACTCATCTGCCTTGTAGCTAGAACTCTATATATGGAAATGTTGTGCTATCCTGCCATGTAGCTAGTTCTCTGCATATGGACATTTTGGACTCGTCTGCATTGTAGCTAGTTCCATGTACATGGATATGTTGGACTGCTCTGTCAAGTAGGTGTCTGTCTGTATATGAACATATTGGACTCTTCTGCCATGAAGGTAGCTCTCAGTATATGGACACGTTGGACACATCTGCCATGTAGCTAGAACTCTGTATATGGAAATGTTGCACTACCCTGCCATGTA
>NW_006427634.1:0-1067 GCF_000296735.1 Chrysochloris asiatica | reverse complement strand
ATAGGTCCTTGTTTCTCTGGTTACGTTTATTCCTAAATATTTTATCCTTTGGGCAGCTGTTGTAAATGGTATTTCTTTCTTAATGTCTTTTTCAGTGCTATCATTGTTACTATAGAGGAGTCCAGCTGATTCTTGTATGTGGATCTTATAGCCTGACAAGTTGCTGAATCTTCCAATGATGTCTGGTAGTTTTTTTTACTGACTTTTTGGGGTTTTCTATGTATAGGATCATATCGTCTGCAAATAAAGGGAGTTTTACTTCCTGTTTAGCAATTTGGATGCCTTAATTTCCCTTTCGTGCCATATAGCTCTGGCTATATAGGAGTGGTGACAAAGGGCACCCTTGTCTGGTTCCCATTCACAGAGGGGAGGCTTTCAATTTCTCTCCACTGAGAGTGATGTAGGCTGTTGGGTTTTGTATATACGCTCTTCATTATGTTGAGGAATTACCCTTCAATTCCTACTTTGTTGAGTATTTTTATCAGGAATGGATGTTGGATTTTGTCAATGCCTTTTCTGCATCAATAGGTATAATCATGTGGTCTTTTCCTTTTTCTTATTTATGTGGTGGGTTACAATGATTGTTTTTCTAATGTTGAGCCATCCTTGCATCCCTTTTATGAAACCCACTTGGTTATTATGTATAATTTTTTTGATGTGCTGATGGATTCTGTTGGCTAGGATATTTTTTTGAGAATTTTTGTGCCTATGTTCACGAGGGATATTGGTCTGTAGTTTTCTTTCTTAGTGATGTCCTTTCCTGGTTTTGGTTTGAGGGTTATGCTTGCTTCATAAAAAGTGTTAGGAAGTTTTCTGTCCTCTTCTATATTTTGGAATAATTTGAGTAGAATTGGTGACAGCTCTTCCCTGAATGTTTGGTAGAACTCATCAGTGAAGCCATCTGGGCCTGGACTTCTTTTAGTTGGGAGTTTTTTGATGACCTGGTCAATTTCTTCTTTTGTTATGGGTCTGTTCAAGTTTTCTGCTTCACTCTGTGTAAGATTTGGTAGGTTGTGTTTTTCTAAAAATGCATCCATCTCTTCTGTTTTCAAATTTGTTGGAGCATA
>NW_006427633.1:0-1071 GCF_000296735.1 Chrysochloris asiatica | reverse complement strand
TAGCTCTCAGTATATGCATATGTTAGACTGATCTGCCATGTAGCTAGCTCTCAGTATATGGACACGTTGGACACATCTGCCATGTAGCTAGAACTCTGTATGTGGAAATGTTGCACTACACTGCCATTTAATTAGTTCTCTGTATATAGACAAGTTGGACTCATCTGCCTTGTAGCTAGAACTCTGAATATGGAAGTGTTACACTACCCTGCCATGTAGCTAGCTCTCTGTACATGGAAATTTTGGACTTGTCTGCCATGTAGCTAGATCTCTGTACATGGATATGTTGGTCTGATCTGCCAAGTACTTAACTCTCACTATATGAACTTATTGGACTTGTCTGCTATGTAGCTAGCTCCCTATATATGGACATGTTGGACTCATCTGCCTTGAAGCTGGTAGCCTGTATATGGACATTTTGGACTACTCTTTCATGGACACTTTAGACACATCTGCCATGTAGCTAGAACTCTATATATGGAAATGATGCACTACTAAGCCATGTGGCTAATGTCTGTATATAGACACGTTGAAATCATCTGCCTTGCAGCTAGAACTCTGTATATGGAAATGTTGCATTACCCTGCCATGTATCTCTCTGTATATGGACAATTTGTACTCATATGCAATGTAGTTAGCTCTCTGTGCATGAATATGTTGGACTGATGTGCCAAGTAGGTAGCTCTCTGTATATGAACATATTGGACTGGTCTGTCATGTAGCTAGCTTTAAGAATATGGACATATTGGATTCATCTGCCACGTAGCTAGAACTTTGTATATGGAAATAGTTCACTACACTGCCATGTATCTAGCTCTCTCTATATGGAAATTTTGGACTCGTCTGCCATGTAACTAGCTCTCTGTACATGGATATGTTGGACTGAATTGCCAAGTATGTAGCTCTCTGTATATCAACATATTGGATTTGTCTGCCATGTTGCTAGCTCTCAGTATATGGACATGTTGGACTCATTAGGCTAGGAGGTAGTCCTCTATGTATACACATGCTGGATTCATTTGCCTTATAGTTAACTCTCAGTATATGGACATGTTGGACTCATCTGCCATG
>NW_006427632.1:0-1128 GCF_000296735.1 Chrysochloris asiatica | reverse complement strand
AATTTGTCATTCCCAGCATAGTAAACCATGTGGTTGTCAGAGTCAAAATGACCAATGCCAATCCATTTCAGTTCACTAATGCTTAGGATATTGATGTTTATATATTCCATTTCATTTTGACAACTGCCAATTTTCCTAAATTCATATTTCAAACATTGTTGTTGTTGTTAAGTGCCGTCGAGTTGGTTCTGACGCATAGCGACCCTGAACAGGGTTTCCGAGGCTGTAAATCTTTACGGGAGCAGAAAGCCTCATCTTTCTCCCACACAACAGCTGGTAGTTTTGAACTGCTGACCTTGTGGTTTGCAGCCCAATTCATAACCACTATGCTACCAGAGCTCCTTATTTCGAACATTACATGTTCTTTTTTTTCCCCCAGTTTTTATTGTGAATAATGTGGTAATTTACATGGGAGAACATTAGCTTTACATTCATCCTATCATGTATCATTTCATTGCCATGATTACAATCCCCTCCATGCATCATCAAACAACCAAATGATACACCCGCAAGCCTGCCCTTCGATTGTCAGCACACAGACCCTCTCCCTCTTTGGGTCTAGAGTCCCCAGCTGCTCTATCTCTCCATATCATTGTCTCTGCCTCCATCTATGGTGTCACTGCTTCTTTAGGTAGGGTCCCACACTCCACTCTTCTCCCTTGATGGTCCTAGGGACCTCTGCTCCTGGACTGAAAAGTCAATCACTCCCCTCCTTTTGCTATAAAATGTCTACCTGTACATTTCCAACCCTCATAGTCAGTCCTGATAGCAATTATTCTCTATTGTACCACGAAAGTCTTATCCCCATCTCCTTTCATCAGCCTCGTCCAGACAGATTGGATATCACTCAGTGGAGATTCTACCTTGCTCCACGCCCTCTGTATTTAAGCTCCCTCTTGAAAGCTTGTAAGTAAGCCAGTCACTTCTTGCCTTTGTAGCACCCCCATTTTGTGTAGCCAATGTCTAAGTTGCCCATCCCCATCGACCCTGTGTACTGAGGGGGTGGGAATGATCCTCGCTGTAAAGATTTGTTCCCTCTTTTGAGCTCTGCATCCATAGGTGTAGGTCAAGTTCATCAAATGTTATCAGATTACTCTTTTTTTCCACTTCTTTCTTCTTCTAGTTGAG
>NW_006427631.1:0-1067 GCF_000296735.1 Chrysochloris asiatica | reverse complement strand
ATATGGAAATATTGCTCTACAGTGCCATGTAGCTAGCTCTCTTTATGGACATTTTGGACTCATCTGTCATATAGCTAGCTCTCTGTACATATATTTGTTGGACTGATCTACCAAGTAAGTAGCTCTCTGTATATAAACATATTGGACGTGTCTGCCATGTATCTAGCTCTCAGTATATGGACACATTGGATACATCTGCCATGCAGCTAGATCTCTGTATATGAACATGTTTGATTACTCTGCCATGTAGCTAGCTCTCAGTATATGAACACTTTGGTCTCATGTGCATTGTAGCTTGAACTCTGTACATGGAAATGATGCACTACTAATCTGCCATGTAGCTAGCTCTCGGTATGTGGACATTTTGGACATATCTGACATTTAGGTGGCTCTCTGAGCATGGATATTTTGGATTGATCTGCAATGTAGCTAGCTCTGAGTATATGGACAGGTTGGACACATCTGCCATGTAGCTAGAACTCCGTAAATGGAATTGTTGCACCACATTGCCATGTAGTTCGCTCTCAGTATATGGACATGTTGGACTCATCTGCCAGGTAGCTAGTAGCCTGTATATGGGCATGTTGGACTTCTCTGCCATATAGCTGGCTCTCTGTGCATGGATAGTTTGGACTGATCTGCCCTGTAGCTAGCTTTCAGTACATAGATATGTTGGATTCATCAGCCATGTATCTAGTACCCTGTATATGGACATTTTGGTCTATTCTGCCATTTAGCTAGCTTTCAGTATATGGACACCTTGGACACATCTGACATATAGATAGAACTCTATATATGGAAATGTTACCCTACTATGCCATGTAGCTAGCTCTCTATACATAGACAAGTTGGACTCATCTGCCTTGTAGCTTGAACTCTGTATATGGAAATGTTGCACTACCTTGCCATTTAGCTAGCTCTCTACATGGATATGTTGGACTGATCTTCCAAGTAGGTAGCTCTCTGTACATGAACATATTGGATTTGTCTGCCATGTAACTACCTCTCAGTATATTGACATGTTTGACACATGTGCACTACTCTGCCATGTATCTAGCTCTCTGTAT
>NW_006427630.1:0-1128 GCF_000296735.1 Chrysochloris asiatica | reverse complement strand
TCGGTTCCGACTCATAGCGACCCTGCACAGGGTTTCCGAGGCTGTAAATCTTTACGGGAGCAGAACGCCTCATCTTTCTCCCGCGGAACCACTGTTAGTTTCGAACTGCTGACCTTGCGGTTCACAGCCCGATTCCGGTTTAGCTAATTAAAGGCCTCTTCACACTCAATGGGAAATTTCTGATTAATCTCACTTTGAGTACTTCCTATTGCACAGAACTGATGGCATTCTTACCACATACTCATTGTAAGGAAATGATACATTCGTAAAAGTGCTCATGTCTTAAATTGGCAGAAATATTCATGAGGCTTTTCTCTTGGTCAGTTATTTAATAGTTCATGAGCTATCATCAATGTTAGACAGTGAATAGTGCCAAAGAAGAAACTGATTCGTTAATGTTGTCATTTTGTTAATGTTGTCATTCGTTAATGTTGTCAGAAAATAATGGTGAAAATAATTAATAAAAATGAAGAACGAATAGTTCTTCAAATTGTCCATGAATTTCCATTTTCTGTTACCTCTTTCATCATGGGCAACTAAGAGTTCACCCTGTCATTTGCTTAATTTAAAAGTGTAGTGGATTGTGGCCAATGTTGATGATAATGGCAATAACCATGAATGTTTGTTGAATGATTACTATGTGTCCGATGCAATGTTAAACTAACTCCATTTTTTTTGATCATCATGTGCTTGGAACAAACTCTCAGTAAGTAGTTACTTTGCATATCCTTTTTTTCTTGATGTGAAGACTGAAGCTCTGAAAAAGAGGAGTAAGTATTCTATATTAGATGTCTAATGAAACCAAAATTCCAGTTGATGAAAATATTTGGATAAGTAATGCTAAAAATAAGAACATAGCTCATCACACACAGATATGTAGGTAAATAATCTATGTCAAAGTACAACAAAGAGAAGGGTAGTCAAGAACTACTAGGGCTCAAAGGGCTTCCCTTTATAAACACTATCATAGTAAAATCAAGAAGCTCTGGTAGCGTAGTGGTTACGAATTGGGCTGCAAACCTTAAGGTCAGCAGTTCGAAACTACCAGCCGCTCCATGGGAGAAAGATGAGGCTTTCTACTCCCGTAAGGATTTACACCCTCGGAAACCCTGTACAGGGTCGCTATGG
>NW_006427629.1:0-1113 GCF_000296735.1 Chrysochloris asiatica | reverse complement strand
TCATGGACTTGTTTTATTTTTACTTTTTATTGTTAATTGAGTGAAGGTTTACAGAATACATCATCAGTTTTACATTCAGCAAATCACTTGGCTTCATGACAATGAAATCCCCTCCATGTACTGTCAATTAACACTGTTTACCTATAGTCACTTTAACTCATGCATTCTTCCCTGTGTCTCCCGCTACCTTCATCTTTCCTTTGTTAACTTCCCACTTACTGTTTATTGCCTGCCCCATCACCTGTGTTACCAGGTGTCTACCGTCTAGCCCTTAAGTAATTTTCCCTCCTCTCTCCTCCAGTTGTGGGTATTTTGCTTTTCTTTACCTTGAGTTGTAATCCGTATTGAAGACTGTATTCAGTGATCTTTGTCAGCAAGGGCTGTAAGTCCTCTTCACTTTCAACAAGCAAGGTGATGTCATATGCATTTTGCATGACGTTAATGAGCCTTCCTCCAATCCTGATGCCACATTCTTTTTCATATAGTCCAGTTTCTTGGGTTATTAGCTCATCGTACAGATTGAATGAGTATGGTAAAAGGGTACAAACCTGCCGTATACCTTTCCTGATTTTAAACCAGGAACCTTTGTTCTGTTCTAATGATGATTACCTCTTGATCTATGTACAGATTCCACATGAACACAATGATGTGTCCTGGATTTCCCAGTCTTCACAATGTTGTCCATAGGCTATTAGGATCCACACATTGAATGCCTTAGCAGTCAGTAAAACACAGGTAAACACCTTTCTGGAATGAGTCGTCTTAGCAGTGATATCTCTTGTTCTATGTTAAGTTCTAAATACTGATTGAACTCCTGGCAGCTCCTTGTTGATGTGCTGCTGCAACTGTTTTTGGATTGTCTTCCTCAAAACTTTACTTTAGTGATATTAATGATATTGTTCAATAATGTCCACATTCTAGGGTCACCTTTGCATGGAATCGGATCTCTTCCAATTAGTTGGCCAGGTAGCTGTCTTCCAAATTCCTTGACATAGATGATTGAATAGCTTCAGTGTTGCCTCAGTTTGTTGAAACATTTCAGTCGGTATTCTGTCAATTCCTGTAGGCTTGGACTCCTTCCTTATATATTGTCAGTTCTTTTTTTTTTTTTTT
>NW_006427628.1:0-1097 GCF_000296735.1 Chrysochloris asiatica | reverse complement strand
AATCCTGGTTCCCAGGATGCCCACTGTAACTGTGGTCAGTCCTCCCTGTGACTGTGGACGGTCCTCCCTGTGACCGTGGACGGTCCTCCCTGTGACCATGGACGGTCCTCCCTGTGACCGTGGTCAGTACTCCCTGTGATCGTGGTCAGTACTCCCTGTGATTGTGGTCAGTACTCCCTGTGATCGTGGTCAGTACTCCCTGTGATCGTGGACGGTCCTCCCTGTGATCGTGGACGGTCCTCCCTGTGATTGTGGTCAGTACTCCCTGTGATCATGGTCAGTATTCCCTGTGATTGTGGTCAGTACTCCCTGTAATCGTGGACGATCCTCCCTGTGACCGTGGATGGTCCTCTCTGTGATTGTGGTCAGTCTTCCCTGAGACTGTGGACAGTCCTCTCTGACTGTGGTCAGTCTTCCCTGAGACTGTGGACGATCCTCCCTGTGATTGTGGACAGCCCTCCCTGTGATTGTAGACGGTCCTTCCTGTCACCATGGACGGTCCTCCCTGTGAGTGTGGACAGTCCTCCCTGTGATCGTGGATGGTCCTCCCTATGATTGTGGTCAGTACTCCCTGTGATTGTGGACGGACCTCACTGTGATTGTGGATGGCCCTCCCTGTGATTGCAGACAGTCCTCCCTGTCACCGTGGATGGTCCTCCCTGTAAGTGTGGACGGTCCTCCCTGTGTGGATGGTCCTCCCTGTCACCATGGACAGCCCTCCCTGTGAGTGTGGACGGCCCTCCCTGTGACCGTGGACGACCCTCCCTGTGACCATAGACGATCCTCCCTGTGATTGTAGACGGTCCTCCCTGTGAGTGTGGATGGTCCTCCCTGTGAGTGTGGATGGTCCTCCCTGTGAGTGTGGACGGCCCTCCCTGTGATTGTGGATGGCCCTCCCTGTGATTGTAGACGGTCCTCCCTGTGATTGTGGACGGCCCTCCCTGTGATTGTAGACGGTCCTCCCTGTCACCATGGACGGCCCTCCCTGTGATTGTAGACGGTCCTCCCTGTCACCGTGGACGGCCCTCCCTGTGACCGTGGACCATCCCCTCTCAGTAGCTCTCCACCTCAGCTGACTTGCAGAAGACCCCCCCACA
>NW_006427627.1:0-1068 GCF_000296735.1 Chrysochloris asiatica | reverse complement strand
GGAGGAAATGTTTTAAATGTCATACCTGAGCTACAGAACGGATTCAACGGCGCACAACAACAACTCAGCTAGAAAAGTCAGATTAATTAATTAACTACACTGCAGGATGTTGCTCTGGACTATCATGTCCTGTGATTAAAGTCAATGGAAAACTATAGCAACTCAATTCCTTCATGATCACTAATGGTCCAGACTCTTCAGGAATGAAGATTTGAGCCACCCCACCAGGAAAAGAACCACATCAGTTGAGGTGCTTACCGACATGCTTGAAGGGAATACAGAACAGGTGGTGGAAGAAGGTAGTTGTAAATACCAGCTATGGCCACATGACCTGATGCAGGAAAGAGGACTGTAACCATTATTCATATTTATTCCTTGCATGTGCGCATCAAATATTTTTGAATACTTCACTTATTAAATATATACGTACCATTTTAAGGAGCTCTGGTAGCGTAGTGGTTACAAATCGGGCTGCGAACCGCAAGGTCAGCAGTTCGAAACTACCAGCTGTTCCACGGGAGAAAGATGAGGCTTTCTGCATCCATAAAGATTTACAGCCTCGGAAACCCTGTACAGGGTCACTATGAGTCGGAACTGACTCCACGGCACATAACAACAACAACAAACAACAGTGCCATTTTGGTGGTATGTTTGTTAGTTGTATCATGTTAAGCTCAAATATGACTTTGTAATTGCCTTTATGGATTTTTAATGAGATGTGTACAGGTGTCATGTTGACAAAGGGTGGACAATGAAGGTTATGCCTTGTGTCAGCCTGACCGGTCTATGATTCTTGGTGGTTTGGCAACTATGATATAGGTTGGCAGTTAGGTACAGATGTGATCAGTTTCTATTTTGTGATGTGATGTAATCACTTCTATGATATGATCTGGTGTGATCAGCCAATCAATGGTAAGGGGAGCTCCACTGAGGGTGTGGCTTGTATCTGATATATGTGGCCATTGTGGCAAAGCTCACTGGCTTTTGTTCTGGATCTTGAACCCAGCTTGTCATCATCTGACTTGTCTATACCCAAGTCATGGTATTTTCAATAACCTCATATGCATG
>NW_006427626.1:0-1045 GCF_000296735.1 Chrysochloris asiatica | reverse complement strand
CCCCCCACATTTTGGGTAGCCAGTGTCTAAGTTGCACATCCCTGCCTACCCTGTATATCGAGGGGGTGGGAATGAGCCTCACTGTAAAGATTTTGTTCTCCATCTTTTTGCTATTGTAAATAGTGCTGATATGAACATTGATGTGTATATATCTACTCATGTTATGGCTCATATATATATATATATTTTTTAATGTTTTATTGTGAGTTATGTGATAGTTTACATGGGAGAACATTGGTTTTACATTCATTCTATCGTATATCATCTCATGGCCATGGTTACTATCCCCTCCATGCAGTCTTTCCCCCATACTCCCCAGGTCTTCAGCACACAGTCGCTCTCCCTCTCTGGATCTAAAGTCTCCAGCCGCTCTATCACTCCACGTCATCATCTCTAGCTCCATTTCAGGCATCACTGCTTCTCTGGGTAGGGTCCCGCTGTCTGCTCTTCCCCCATGATGGTCCTAGGGACCTCCGCTCCTAGACTAAAAAGTTAATCACTCCCCTCCTTGCTATAAAATGTCTATGTTTACATTTCTTACCCTCACAATCAGTCCTGATAACAGTTATTCACTATTGTATCACAAGAGACCCATCTGCATTTCATTGCATCAGCCCCGCCTAGTCAGATTGAATACTACTCAGTGGAGAGTCTACCTTCCTCCAGGCCCTCTGGATCTAGGTTCCCTCCTGAAAGCTTGTAAGCCAGTCACTTCTTGCCTTTGTAGCCCCCCCAATCCCCCATTTTGGGTAGCCAATGTCCAAGTTGCCTATCCCTGTCTACTCTGTGTGTAGAGTGGGTGGGAATGATTCTTGCTGTAAGGACTTGCTCCCTCTTTTGAGTTACTGCTTCCATAGGTGTAAGTCAAGTTCATCAAATTGTATGAGAATACTTTTTTTTTTTTCCCTCTTCTTTTTACTTCTGGTTGAGCTCTGATCATCTAGTTACTAAAGCCAGGATAAGTGGGTATTATCTGCAAGTGTGGGTGTTCTTATGCTTATGCCATCTTTTCTTATCAGCTGGACGTTTCACTCTCCACTCTAGT
>NW_006427625.1:0-1035 GCF_000296735.1 Chrysochloris asiatica | reverse complement strand
GGAACCGCTATAGTGACAGAAGATACATCTTCATGACGAACCTGACCTATACTCAGAGCGGTAGTTACTCTAAATACCAACAGAGAGGGAAAGAGTCTTCAAATCAAGTATCAATGGTATCTGCTCTGCACACAGGATAGATAGGGAATGGGCAACTTAGACATTGGCTGTCTAAAATGAGAGGGCAATAAAGGCACGAAGTGACTGGCTTACAAGGTTTCAAGAGGGAGCTCAGTTTAAGAGTGTGGGGGGAAGAAAGAGTCCCCACTGAATAGCTGTCATCTTGTCTAGATGGGTCTGGTGAAAAAGATGGGGATAAGATTCGTAAGATTCAATAATGAATTACTATTATCATGACTAATCGCAACTGTCACACTTGTAAAGGTAGAACTTTTGTAACAAAAAGAGGGGAGTGGTTGATCTTATAGTCCAGAAACGGAGGACCCTAGGACCATCAAGAGAGGAACACACAAATAGAATACAGTACCTTATCCAGAGAAGCAGCAGTGCCAGAGATGGAAGCAGAAATGGGGGCATGGAGCGGGGGAGCGGCTGAGGACTCTAGATTTATCAACTAAGAAGAGAAGGACTAAGAACTGGTGGCCAGGAGCAGAGTTGCAGAATGTGCCCTTTGGAGATGTAAATTATTATATATGCCTGGGGGGGAAAAAAAAAAAGGTTAAAAAAAAAAATTAGAGAAGATTATAATGAGCAGAGAAATGAATGGAGATAGAAAGTAGACCCAGAAAAGGTTAACTATTTGTCCCCAAGATTCAACAATCAATGGAGGAGGCGGGGCTTGATGGTGGCTTGGGTGGAGGTGCAGTGATGTTCACTGTCAGCCATACCACAGAATACCAGGCAAAGCAGATCCAGGGCAGAGCGCCAAAACTCGGAACCACAGAGATAAGAATATTTTAAAAGTTTGAAGGCTTATAGATTGTGGAACTTGAAGCTGAAGTAAGAAATCATGTACTTTTGAATCTTCTGGGTTGGGCTCAGAGGCCCAGAGCCTACATCTTGGGTGAGACCAAA
>NW_006427624.1:0-1096 GCF_000296735.1 Chrysochloris asiatica | reverse complement strand
TCACTATTGTTGCCACGCTTGAGTCCATCGATGCTGCCACTTGGCCAATCCATCTCGGTAAGGGTCTTCCTCTTTTTCTCTGACCCATATACTGTATATAACAAAGAAAATGCTCACAAGATCATGATTGGTGGGAGGCACAATCTATCACTGCTGTAGGCGGGACTACAGAAATGGAGAAAGCACCATGGTTGGGCTATGTACACAGTTGAAGATTTAAAAGGGCTAAGGATTGGTTCTAGGGCTTTGGCCATCTGGCTATCTGGTAGTGGGTGTATGACGTAATCAATTAACCCTAGTAGCTACTGGGTTACAAGTCGAGCTGTTAACCTTAAGGTCAGCAATTTGAAGCTAGCAGCTCTTCGGGAGAAAGATGAGGCTTTCGACTCCTGTAAAGATTTACAGCCTCAGAAACCCTATGCAGGGTTACTATGAGTGGGAACCAACTCCGTGGCACACCACCACCACCACCAATCTGTAACTTAAATTAGATAATATTTGTTTGATTGGTTACTTTTAGCAAATTCCCGAGTTCTTCCTAAGAGCATCTTTCTGCATACTAGTTCATCTCCTTTCAACCACACTCTTCGTGAGGACAAACTGTCACTGATTATGCAAGCACAGCCACATGGATGGTTTAATGGTCAGCAAGCATTGTTGTTATTAAGTACCATTGAGTCACTTCTGACTCATAGCGATCCTGCTATAGAATTGCCAAGGCAGAGCAGAAAGCCTCATCTTTCTCCTACTGAGTGGCTGGTAGGCTTGAACCGATGACCTTGTCTTTCACAGTCCATTGCTTATCCCATGGAGCCACGTGCTCCACCATCAAGCATTAGGGAAGTGATATAAAGAACTCAAGTGATGTCTGAACTTAGTCAAGACCCAAAATGGGGGTAAGTCTCCCATCATAAAACTCCAGCCTCCTGCCCAACCTACCTCTGAACTATCGCCCACTGAAAACATTAGGGAGCAAAATTCTACTCTGACACATACGGCGTGGCTATGAGTTGGAATTGATTTGATAACTTTTTTTTTTTTTAATGTGCTGAGTACATCATAGGTGATAACTTTTGTTAGTTTTCAGAGAGTTCCT
>NW_006427623.1:0-1122 GCF_000296735.1 Chrysochloris asiatica | reverse complement strand
CCCCCTTCCCCACCGCCCACCCCGCCCCTTATTTCTTCTTCTATTCAAGTTCTGATCATTCAGCCATCGAAGCCAGGTCAAGTGGGTACTATCTGAAAGTATGGGTGTTCTTATGTATCTCTCCTCACTTCATATCAGCTGGACACTTCACTCTCTGCTCTAGTTCTCTGTGGCCATGCCACTGCCTCTGGCCCAGGAGTCCCCAGGTCTTGCCGTACTGCTGGCCATCCAGGTCTCCACCGGGTTTACAGTGGTTCATTGAGTGTGGTCGGGCTTAGCTCACAACTTCAATGTTGTTTCTTCCCCCTCTTTCCCTTATCGGTGACCAACGTGGTCACCAGCCAGACCACATACCTGCTCATGGATACCCCTTGAGTCTCAGTCTTGGAAGGGGTTTTGCTCTGAGGGACCCCGACCACTTGCCTTGATGGCTCCCGGAAGAACAGCTTACTTGTTCTTGTAGTGATCAATCAGACTGCCATTATTGTTCCAGATTTTTCCTGCCGGTCTTTCTTTCACAAAGTATCTTCTATTCTTCTAGCCATTCCAGGCTGGTCCACTCGTCCTTTCCAGTGGACATTTCCTACCTCTGGATGGGGTTCTGGATTCCACCTATGGTCTTGTGCAATGTAAAGGCTCCACAGGAAGCCTCTTGCACTGGGCAACTTCTGGCCCCCTTTAAGGTATTCCAATCAGTTATAGGCTGAAGATGGACTTTATTCTTTCTCTAGTGATGATTCTGGCTATTCCTTTCTCCCCTCCTCAAGTGTCTATTTTACAATAGTAGGCAAGGGAAGCCAAGATTCAGAAGACAGTCAAGCATCTTAACATTATTCCCATTTTTTACCCATTCAAACCATGCCTCAATCCCTGTATCCCGGAGCCCCGTTGTTCTAAGGTTGTGCATACATCATCATTTACCTCTGCCCCACTTAACCCATGTGAACCTGCCTAACTATTCTCCCATCAGCCTTGTTCTTCCATTCCTCTCCCCCTTCTTGTGTATTGCTCCCCTGCACACCCCCTGCCCCCCGGCACCCAAGGTATCCTGTGTCTATTCCCTACCCTGTGCTCTGTCTTCTACTCCCTCCCTTCCCTCCTCTCATCTCATACATCCTGATG